>NC_136494.1:105516364-105758864 GCF_053919585.1 Euprymna scolopes | reverse complement strand
ATACCACCCCTCGAAGTATTTTGTTTTTAACCACCCTCTCTGTTATGAAGGAGCAGAGGTAAGAGGTGTGCGTGAGAGAAGGAAAAGAAACAAGCACTTTCTGCACTGGCTAACTAGTATATATCGACCACTGAACAAGCAGCAGCAGCAGCGGGGCTGGAGTGACACCAGCAGCAGCAACATTAGCGTAAATTGAAGTTTCAAATCTATCACTCTAGTAAGAGATAAAAACCAATAAACAATAGTTGGAACGCACGAGGGGAAAAATATCCAAAATTCGAAAGCAACACTATCTTAATTTTAAAAACAACTATTGCATAATGAACAGATCATATACCATACTTAACAAAAAGTCTTGCAAAAGATTAATAATGGCAAAGAGTTAGAAATGAAGAAAGAAAACACGGCGCTCATGTTTTGAAAGAAAACTCACAACAGAAAGTGCGAGTCTGATAGGCATTAAACGATAATGCATTATGAGATATATAAATACATATCTGAAAAAACTAAACAGAACATTAGGTACCCAAGGCTCTTCGAGCCAGGAAAGTATTAGGCGCCTAAAATGGTGATTCCATTTTATCTTTTTACTAGAAGTGCCTAGCGGTGCCCGGTATTAAACGTAACGTTAAATCCTTTTAAAAAATGTAATTAAAAAATTTAATTAAGTAATTTTAAAAAAAGAACGAAAAGAAACGGACATGTGCATACGTATGTTTTTTTTTTTCCTAAAATGTTCACTTCCTGTAAGTAAAAAAAATGTTTTTTTTAAATACTTGAGCTGAAATTGAAACCAAAACCAGCAAGTACGATAACCATTAGACCCGCTTGACACGACTTTAAAGTGTTTTCAAACCTCACAAAACAGTTGACAAACAGATAAAAATCTAATGACCCCCTCTCCTACCCGGTATCTTTTTTTTTTTTTTTTTTTTTTTAAATTTTGATCCCTTAGCAGTCCTTTTTTCCAGATGAAAACCGATTAAAAAGTTTTCCACGTGTCTGAATACCCTATATAGCCTGTAGATAAAAAATTTGAGAATTGTCTCTACATACACACACTCGTACTTTTATAGCAATCAAGCTACACAGAGGCTTCCAAGTTTCAAACATAGGGCAAATTATCTGGCTAAAATACCTGGCGATTCTCTAAAGGAATGAAACTCAAGCCTCTGTAACTTAATTATCATAAATATATTTCATAACTTATTACCTAGCTCTACTCACTTATTGAGAACTGTTGAAGTAAAAACTGAAAACATATGCAAGCATTAAATAAGAGTTTTTGTTTGATATTTTAAAGGCCGTAAATTAATGGCTGTTGGAAATACTCTGCAGTAAGGACATCGTTGTGAACACAAACAGACGAACTCCACTTGATAATTTAACGAATGAAATAAACGTGTGGGGGGGGGGACATGAAACCCACGCAACTTACAATTCTACCAAGAATTATTCCAAAACTTCACAATACTCAAGAAACGTTTGCTTAAATGAAAATATGCTGCCTAAATACATAAGGTGTGTGTGTGTGTGTGTGTGTGTGTGTGTGTGTGTGTGTGTGTGTGTGTGTGTGTGTGTGTGTGTGTGTGTGTGTGTGTGTTTTGTTCAACTTGAATTAAGACTGAAATCTCGACTTGTAAACCGAATAAGCAATATACCAGCTACACTAACAATCAACTTGGTATTGAGCACTTTGGGAAAATATATATATATATATATATATGGTAGATTCTCTCATTGAAGACAATGAATGAGAGTTCAGCAAATAATTTCAACAATTCTTAAATGATGTGACATGGCATGTGCGGCTTCAATCCAGCACACACACTTTTCAACATGAACATCTAAAAGGATTTTTCGACCCGAGGAGATGTTAGTTTTTAATAATTAGATCGAAACAGTCATATCAATGTTGTGGCATTTGTTCATTTCTGTAGAAATGGAAAACCTTGACATTAATAGCTAGAGTACTACTAAGCCCTATTATATATATTGAAATCCTCTGCATTTGCCCACAAACACAATTAACCTGGTTATATATATATATATATATATATATGTAACCCCGTCCTCTATAATTTTTAAGTCATAAATGAAATAACTAAAGTTGCATTCCTTTTTTTATGAAAATCCAATTCTAAGATAATGAAACTTCTCTATTTTGATCAAAATGAAATATGCTTATCCAAGCACCTGATCTGATGTCTCCGTTCAGTCACGAAAGACAAAGGATACCCCTTGTAAGGGCAACTGCGTGTTTGTGAGGTAAGGGTTGCGCAATCTCCAACCACACCTCTCCTGAATCAGCACTGTTTGGGTTCAGTGGCAAGAAGTCCAGGGCGATTGGAAACAATGCTGAGATAAGCAGAGAGCACATACAACACCTGGAAGTCTCAAATGGTCACCCACTTAGTACTGACCAGGTTCAACGTTGCTTAACTTCGGTGATCCAGCAGGAACCAGTGTGTCAACGTGATTACACAAGCAATGTACAGTCAAAATATGTATAGTTATGGGGGTCGATCTCTAAAATCCTTGTGGGAGTTTTTAATTTTTGTCTGTTTTTTGTTAAACTCCTGCAAGAATTTTAGAGATAGATCCTCATAACTATACATTTTGAACGTACATTACTCAAATATATTTTATTTTGATCAAAATGGTACGCGTTTCATTTTAAAATTGGATTTCCATTAATAAGGAATGCAAATTTGTAGTTTATTTCATTCATAACTTGAAAATTATAGAGGAAGGGGTTTTGTGTGTGTGTGTATATATATATATATATATATATATATATATATATACACACACACACACACACACAAAAGAATGTAGGCAGTAGCAAACATTAAAGAAACATGTCTCGTGCTGTTCAAAAACATTTTCAAGAATCTTTTTTCTAAAGTTCATGTCGATTTCTCTGCAATATCCGAACTTTCAACATAACTAATCAGTACATGTGTGTGGGGAAAAAAAAGGAGGGGTACATATTCTACAGTACAACAAAAAAAAAGGTTACTAATGCATATTTTTAGTTGGTATAATATTTTGATTTGTTACATTTCTTCATATAAGAAAGAATACAAGAGGGGGAAAAGAATATTTTCATTTGGGAGAAAGCTTTAAAAAGGAATAAGGAAAGACAATAGCCAGGATAAAAAGAAAAGATGGCATGAAATTGTTTTCTTTGGGCATATTAGATGATTTCAACCATACACATAATGCCTATTTTCAAATTAAAGTTTTACTCTCAATTTTTATTAACTCTTTTAGTAATTTACAATGTTTACTTAAAAAATATTTTTTTTTTTTTTTTTTTTTTTTAAATGTCCACAAGGTTTTACGATGCGAGTAAAATGGTCACATTTGCAAGTGATTTCCCCCCCAAATGGCGACTAGAAATAAAACACTCATCTTTTGTTAATCGTGCTTTTTTAACACCGGCAATCTTCCAAGGCTCATTGCTAAGTGAAAAGGTCTTTTCAACCTTAATAAACAATACTTCCCCCTACATACACGAAAGCTAGACAAGGAACAAACACTTTCAGGTCTCTGAAAGGAGATGATGCATGAGAGAATATTCTCCTTAAACCAAATAGACACTAACTTTGATTCTGCCTCAATTATTTGCATTCCCCCCCCCCCTTCATGTTACAGTTGTCAATCGGGTTAGAATCAGTGTCTGTTTGGTTTCAGGAGGATATTTTCCCAAGCATTCTCTCATTTTAGAGACATGAAAGTGCTTGTCCTTTGTCTATCTTTCGTATATGTGGGGGGGGGGGGTATTATTGCTTATTGCATGAGGTGCCCTCATCTGTGATGGAAAGGGGTGCAGGCTATTTTTCATTCAAACCAATCCCTCTTTTTAGAGTTCCAACTATTAATTGATATTATTTAACTATGTCGCTGTGAGATTCTACTGACAATTTGCATTTTTTCATTTTTTTTTTTTTTTTTTTTAACTAAGATTTCATGTTACAGTCGTAAATTAATAGAATCAAACGTATATATATATATATATATATATATATATATATATATACATACACACTAGCAGAAGTACTTAAAAAATTAAGTAAAAAAAAAACAAACAACAAAAAGAGACATGTACATGAGAGCATTAGGTTTTTCTAAACACCTCACTTCTAAGTACAGCTACTCGGGCCGAGATAAAGACCAAAACCTAAAACAGTGAGTAAAGTACGATAACCATTAAGCCAGCTTGCTACAATCTTTAAAAAGTGTTTTCAAACATACTTATTCTTAACATAAGGAACCTGTCATGTTTCATGACTGCACATGCGTAGTCGTTAAACAATTGACAGATAAAAATCTGATGACCCCCACCCCCCCACCAGTATCAATTTTTCAATTTTGACCCATTTTCCAGATGAAACCAGATTAAGTTTTCCACATGTCTGAATATCCTATATACAAAATTTCAAGTCTAAAAATTCACTGAGTATAGGTTGAGAGTTGTCTCCCCACACATATACATATTCCCACTTTATTTATATATATATATATATATATATATATATATATATATATATAAAGCTGAACGTGTGTGTGTGTGTGTGTGTGTGTGTGTGTGTCTGGTCACTAATAGGCTCCTATATGGTTGACTATTATAGAAAACTGATCACATATAATGATAGATGTATCGAGACACAGGAATGGGTATGCTTGATCTGGCATAATGATGATTCATTAAAATTGTGGGGGTCTGCGTCCGCACCTGGTCCACAAAGTATGGAAATAAATTTAAACGTTTACAAGTGTTTTTGATATAGATGTACATAATACTTTGATAAGTATGTTTTAACTTAAATAGGAATGGGATAATAAAATTGTGGGGTCTGCATTCGCGCCTGGCCTCCATAAAATGGAAATAGGCACAAACTTTAATAAAGACTTCATATCTATCTGCGTAAGTATATTTTGATAATTATGTTTCAGTTTGAAGAAATATGGTATAATAAAGTTATGGGGTGTTCGTTCACGCCTGACCACCATAGAATGGAAATATGTCACAAAGTTTAACAAGGTTTTTTAATATAGATCTACAGAATATTGTGATAAGTGTTTCAGTGTGAACAGGTATGGTTTAATAAATTATGGGGTTTATCTATTTTATTTTTACTTTCATCATATTTTTCTTTGGTTTTGATACCCCCAAATTCGAAGCTATCTCATTACAACCCTTCCTTTTCATAACCTATCATACTTTCATATATCAGAGTCCATTTTCTGTAGGCTGTTTTTGAACCCAGTCAACGACGGGTATTTTTGCTAGTATATATTTGTATGAGTCATAGAAATAAATGCCTTTTGAAGATAATTTATTAAATGCTGATGAAAAGTGATTATGGTAGAAACAGACGCCTCTGAATCTTGTTATATCCATATGAATTTCGCAATGGATGTTGGCAACCTTCACCTGGTCCTTTCAGTGAGAACCATATTTGAAAATGCAATCAGAGAATCCAATGCAAACACCAAAATCGAGCAGATTAAAATAAAATATATTGATAAACAACATTGTAAACAATTCTATTGCGGGGGCATCTGTTGACAAAATTTGTAAACCGATTAGAAGAGATCGTCTTCTGCACATTCACTCCAGACAATATAAACTTGTTTTTGTTGAATCCAATACACATTCTGTGTTCCTATTTACTCGACTCCCCGCTAGGTCTGTTTTTAATATGAGGGGAAAATGAAGCTCCTCAAAATGATTGGGACAAAAAAAAATTTTAATTGCCTCAATCTAGAAAGATTTCTTCAGTGATTGAGAACGGTAAAGTGCAGTATCATAACAGATACATTTTGCTCCTAGCTTAAAGGTTGGATCTGTTAATCATTATTCACTTATATAGTTGGAACCTAACAATTTTATGCAATATCCCCAGATTTAATTTTTGTGAGCAATGGTAATGATCTTTCAATTTGTGCCTTCAGTGGTTGTTCTATATTTAAAAAAAAAAAAAAAAAAAAAAATTACAGAAATTTTTTTTATGATGTACCTGTAACGGAACGAAAAGATATACCCAAAAATCACGTAAATTGATAAAGTAGTTTTATATTTATAAAGAAAATCATTTTTAAATGATGTTGAGTAATGAGAAATTGTAGGCATTACAAGGATCTCACAACTTAGTTATCTCCTTGTTTCTTCAAGATAGCAACACAAAGTATCTTTATGCTTGCTCATGAACTTTGATTTTCTTATTTCATTAAAAATATGTTGAAAATGCAAAGTAAATGTAATTGACATCAAAGAATCTGTCCAATTAAAAGTTTCGGTTAATTAAAATAAATATAACTATAGTAATTAAAATTTCTATTATACTTTTTTTTTATAATAGTGTCTATTTGAAAATAAAACAATTACTATGACGAAAAAAAAACCATCTAGAGATAGCTGCAAATTACTACTACAGCTAGAACGTTGCAAACAAATATGAGAATAGCAATAAAGAAAACATGTAAATACTTCCTCTACGGAATATCATTATGTCATTGAATATCTATTAAAGTGTTAGAAAAATAATTGTTAATGAGAATGGGAATAGTAGCCAAAATCAACATGTAAAATATTTGACAAAATAAAAATTTAAATTAGAAAATCACTAATAATTAATGAAAAAAAAATGAATTGGAAGAATAAAGTTTGTGAACAAATGTTTTGGCATAAGGATTAAACCGGAAGCAAATATTTTCAATGAAAAGGAAAGTCAAATATTTCAATATGTTCACCAGAAAAGTAATTGTATCTCAAATCCAAGGGAAATAACTCTTGCACAAATTGTGAAAAATATCAATAATGCAGTGGATTTTTTTTTTTTTTTTCTGATAAAAGCAACACAAAAAATCTTTCAAATAGAATTGAGAATATAAATAAAATAGCAGATGAAAGGACTTCATTATATAAGTAATAGAGTCAAATCATGTAAATAAAGGGTAAATTATATAAAAGTAGAATAAATCATGAATTAAAAGTAGTCGTTCAGAGTCTTGCAGATATATAATCAGCTCAATAGAAGAGAGTTTGATCATCAAAGTACATTAAGGTGGGGGTAAATGAAATTAAAAATAAGGTCATTTACATATGTTCAAAGAAATCAAAACAATAAAATGGAATAATGTACGATCGTTTTTGGGATGATATCAAGTTTATTTAAATAGTCTCATCAGCACATATAAATGTCAGGAACAATTCATAAGGTGTATACAAAGTAAAGAAACTAAGAATTAAATTTGATCTAAAAATATAGACAAGAAGCAAATCAGCAAAAATATTAATGATTTAATTTTAATGGGTGTGTGGGGGGTATCCACGGCCCGAGAGAAATGAAACCGAAAATATACTTAGAATGTTGCTAATTGGAATCTAAACAGAAATCTGAATTGAGGTTGAGTGTTTAAACTTCTAACTCTGCAACCATAGTATTAATTATTCAAGCTGAGGAACCAACTCAGTTTATTAAGTTATTTTTCAGGAGTTCGATTCCTATGATTGCTGGAATCATGGCCATCTTCCTAAGATTCCAGTTTTATTTCAGGTCGTACATAAGACCGTTGTATTTTGCTATCTTTTCCCTCCTAACTGTCTAACCCAGCATCATTGGGAGTGAGGACTTCTAAAGTTGCTTCTTTTTTACTTTTCTATATCACTGTCGCGTTTTCTAGGTACACAGCTGTAAGAATTTTACCATAAATGGTGTATGACATTTCCAACAGTTCTTCCTGGTATATGTTCGCAAAGACTTGCTGCGGCATTCAATATTCAATATGCACGTTTAGCAATAAAAATATGATTTCAAACTAATAGAGCATCTTATGAGTGGACACGTCTAAAAATGAAAATAAAATCAAAAATCCAAAGAATTGAAAGTTTACAAACCATTAATGTGTGTGTGTGTGTATATATATATATATATATATATATATATATATATATATATATATAATAGTTAAAAAACATAGCTGTAAAGTAGAAATTTACAAATAGTTTTTACTATTCGGTAGAATACTCCAAAACTTGTGTGCTAGGAAATCATATATATATATATATATATATATGTGTGTGTGTGTGTGTGTGTACTTAGAAAAATTAATTGGTCAAAGAAGAATACAGAAAAATGATTTATTAAAGCTAAAGAAACAAATCAAGGTGGAAAATTAAAAAGATCTAAATCATTCTGTACTAAAGACTTTGATTATTCAGACTATTCTCATCTTGACGGTTCTTTTCATAACGTTTCAGATTATGTACCTGAAGGTTAGAGGTTACATGGGCAAAGACACAATGAAAATAACCAAGATGAAAATAGTTTGAATAATCCAAACGATACAATTATCAATCTTCATACAAAAAAAAACCCTGAAACAATCAACGGTTTCAATCAAAAAGTAGGTACGAACTCCTAGTTAAAAGGTATCTACTTATTTTGGATCAAAATCAACACAACATCAGGTCAAATTCGGTCACCACTTCTTGCTTATTCACATAATGTTGGCATATTTAGAGATTGTTTTTTCTCAAGTTACATGGATTCTAATTGAAAATGATCCCTCATTAATATTTAACATGAACAACAAAACAGTTTTAATGCCTATACAGAATTCTTTCTGGCATTTTGCTCTGGTTATAATCTTTAAAGATTACCGGTTAACTAATCTGCTTATTGCTTTATAAAATGAATTCTCCGCAAACTATTTGTTTATTCATTTTATTGAATCTTCTCATTTTACTATTACCCACCCCCTTTTATTCACAAAAAAATTTCTATCATGAATGAATGCTTAACATTTTGGATGAAAAAGTGTCCTTTCAGTTAATTTCTTCTGGAGATCACAGTTCTTGGTTCCCTCAATTGTCACAGATAATGCCAGGGGACAAGTCCCGCTAGATTCTAATATTTTATTATCAAATCTGAAAACCAATTTTAGCACCAGAATTTTTTTTTTTTAACAGTTAACGAGTTTTCAAAAGATGTGAACCTCTGAATAGTCACAAACCAACCTCGGGTTATATTATGCAATATTTCTTATGATTATTTTTATCAATGGGGATATTGTGTCTTTTGGTAGGTGTCCAAATGTACCATCTTTTCCTGCTGTGGTAAACCCCAAAGCAGCAAGTAAATCCAAATAATTGTAATAGATAGCAGAACAAGAAATTTCATCAGTCAGCAAGGAGAAATTTGTTTTGTTAAAAAAAGAAAGGGGAGGGGGGGATCCTAGTTTCTGCCCGTGCAAACTGACTGCTGACCTCCATCTCTACCCGCTTCCCTTCTTGATATGCATTGTAAGATACATACTACATAAATGCAGCTTTTACAGAAAGAATGGCTACAATACCTTACAATTTGCAAATAGCAATTAATTTTGCCCAATGATCATTAGGGCTATGACAACAGCATATTCTTTTGTTTGTTTTGACTCGAGTACATATCCGACACAGTTAGACATTGTTAATCAACTGAGAACCTCATCACTATATAAAAGCATATAAGATATTAATGGATACACACTCGAGAGTCAAAACAATAAAAAGAATATGCTGTTGTCCTAGCCCTAATGATCATAAATTAATGGAGGTATTTATGCAGAAACTTTCACTACAACCACCATCAACAGTTTCTCCTCACTATCTGTGCCTAAATCTAAACGCAAATTCCATGAATAAAGTTGCTTTCCTAGAAATGCCCATCTGTGGAACCGTTCCACTGGTCTGCTTTCCAACTGACTACAACATGGTCATCTTCAAGTCCAATGTAAACAAGTTCTTGTTGAGCTGCCTGCCTAAATAATCCATTTCTACCACTATCAATATGCATCGTCTTGGTGACTACCGTACATTCATTAACCCTATCCTCGAGTGGCCTTTGAGCTTTGATAAGTGGACTCATAAAAAAAAAAAAAAAATTTTTTAATGTGGATCTGGTTTTATTCAGCAAATTCATAATTCGCTTCCATTATTTTGTCCTTTAGTCTTCACATTCCATGGACGCTATTTCTGACAGAAGAAAGAATTTCTGTTTTCTTGATCAGAAACTATTCATCTAAAACTTATAATTGGCTAGTTTTTAGATCTTCGATATTTTTTTTTTTTTTTACTTTTTTTTACATCAAGTGGCTTGATGCTTTGTTTGGAGAGATTTCCATTAAAAAATAACTATTGGAATTAAAAATGCAATATCATAAAGAAAAGGTGCAATTGTAAGACATCCTATTTCATAAAACAAATGCAGCTGGTAGCACAACACGTAACTTCTCTATACCTCATTCCCTATCACAGATGGTTACGTTTCCAACCCGTTTCCCAGACCAGCAAGAATAATATGCATCACTTCTAGATGCGTTTCTGACCACAGTTCCCAATGACTAACGAATGCCCACAGCCTTCTTGGGAACGCCGATCATGCAGTGGTAATGGTTGAAATCGCCCTAAACTCTAGAGCCAAAACTGAAGAGCCACTGCTCAAAACAACAAGATATTATTAAAAAGGTCGACTGGGAAGCCATCAAAGACCTCATCAGGGACGCTCCATGGCAAAATATCTTTTCATTTCCTGCTGAACATTGCGCAAATGAGACCACTGAACGGTTCAAAGCGGCAATTGAAGAACATGTTCCCACACGCAAATTCTATAGCAAACCCTACTCTCCCCAATGGTTCACTTCAACTTGTGTAGCTGCCATCGCGCAAAAGCAGCATGCATACCACAAATTTAACCAACATAAGTCCAGTTCAGACAGAAGTACATAGAAGCCAGAAATAACTGTAAGAAAAAAATAGTGACAGCTAAGAGAGAATTTACTGAACCCACCTAAAAACGCATCGAAGCACACAGAAATTAGGAACCTGAGACTTCTGGAAAATCTACAACAGTGTAGTAAATAATGGGCAATCAACAATTCCCCCACTATCCAACAATCATGAGGTTGTTTGCTCAGCAACTGAGAAGACTAACATGCTTGCCAGATGGTTTGCCTCAAACTCCACACTGGACTCTGCTAACCACCCCCTCCCTGACTTTCCTTTGCAGACAGACGCCACACTAGATGATCTGAAAATCACCCCTGCTCAGGTGCATGCTATCATAAAGCTTGACACTGACAAAAGCATGTGGACCTGATCTCATCCCGGCTGTGTTAATAAAAAAGTGCGCTGCTGAAGTAACTCCAGTTCTCTCCAAACTTTACAACAAATGCCTTAATGAATCTTGCTTTCCTGCCTGCTGGAAAACTGCTTCTGTAGTGCCAGTTTTCAAGAATTCTAGCGAAAGAACTGACCCAGTAAATTATCGCCCCATTAGCCTCCTCCCACTTTTCGCCAAAATATTTGAGATCATAATTAACCAAGCTCTAGTCCATTAACCTTACAGATGCTAAACTTCTGACTGACCAACAATATGGATTTAGGCAAGCTCGTTCCACAGCAGATATTCTAACTGTAATCTCAGAACGTATATACCAGTCACTGGACAAAGCGGGGGAGGGTAGAGCGGTAGCTCTAGATATATCTAAGGCTTTTGACAGGGTATGGCATGAGGGTCTTCAAGAAAATCAGATCATACGACATCACTGGAAGAATACATAACATAATTAGATCCTTCTTAGATAAGAGAAAAATCCAGGTTGTCATTGATGGTCATACATCTAAACAATATGATATAAATGCGGGAGTACCTTAGGGGTCTATCGTTGGATCTCTGATATTCCTAATATTCATAAATGACCTCCCTGACAAAATTGTCTGTGAGATGGGTATGTATGCTGACGACACCACGCTCCATAACAGACATGACAGGAAAACAAATGAACACATACCTAAAGAAATGGCAGAAACACAATAGGAAGACCTCCGATCCGTAGTGGAATGGTGACAAAAATGGATGGTCACCTTCAATGCCGCCAAGACTAAACTTGTTTCCTTCAATAATTACAAGAAACATTCCCTACCGCCAATAGCAATGGCCAATGACTATTTGAAAGTACATCTTTTAAACTCCTCAGCCTAACGTTCACAGGAAACACGAGTTGGAAAAATTACATTGAGAACATTGCCAGGACCGCTGCGAAGAAGGTGGGTTTTCTCTACCGTGCTAGAAAGCTATTAACGCCTGAAAGTATCCTCTACCTCTATAAGGCCACCATTCGCCCATGTATGAAGTATTGTCATATTTGGGCTGGTGCATCTGCCACTAGTCTCTCACTCCTAGACGAGGTTCAAAAGAGAGTTGCCAATCTGATAGGTCCTGAACTGTTAGCTAAACTTCAGCCTCTGTCCCATCGACGAAATGTTGCATCCCTCTGCCTGTTCTACAAATACTTTAAGGGTGAATGCTCTGACGAACTGCAAGCACTTGTACCCCCTTGACGTAAATACCCCCAACAAACCCGACAAGCAGCTAAATCCCACCCCTTCAAAGTAGAGATCCCTAGATGCAAGAGAGCCTTTTACTCCAGTAGTTTCTTCCCCAGAACAGCTAGACTTTGGAATTTCTTCCAGGTCCCTGCTTCCCCGACTGCACTGACATGCAGAAGTTCAAGTGTAATGTGAATCGACATCTTGCTGCCCAACTTCCTACACAGTACCCCTGATGCTTATGTCCCTGATAGTAGCCCCCTACAACAAAGTGGCAATGTGCCTTGTTTGGAGTATAAAAAAAAAAAAAATTTTAATAAAAAAAAAGGATCGTTAAATTAAATTCACCCCTATCCTCCCCTTAACTTGTATACAAAGTTTCAAACAGTTCTCCTTCCGAATTAATAACATCAATCTTCGTTCACTATCTGCAAGCTTACCGGTTATTTCCACTTTGTTAATCTACCTTTTTAGACAAAAGCTATCCTTTCTATAATTATAATTTTATCAATGTCCTAAATTAAGAAAGGATGCTCCCGGGCAACACCAGGTTGGTAGAGCTTATAAAAATATGTCAGAGAAATGAATAGAGTTTTTCTTTGTTTTTATTTTTTTTTTATATACCGACTTCACCCACCACTCTTCAGTTGTGTTGAAATAGGAAATCAGAGTTGATTTTTTTTTAGTCGACTTTCTTCTCGATCCATACAAGTGGTGATGAACTTTTTTTTTTTTTTTCAGTTGAATTGATCGTTCAATTTACAACAAAAGGTCATCTCCATTCAACTGAGGATTAACCAACAAAAATCCAAGCTATAACCAATAAAAGTAATTTTAAATATTAAAAAAAAAAAAAAAAAAGAATATTACAAGTACAAAATTAAAAAAAAAAAAAAAAAAAAAAAAAAAAAAAAACGCCCTTTGTCTTAGTTTCAATCACTTCACACACACCCCATCCCACCTTGCAGACATTGGCAAGAAAGTTTATACAAATATGGCTAGTTGCCAAATCGATCAAGACTAAAATAATGAAAATCATTTTTATTCAATATTTTTCATCAAGATTGAAAACAAAACATCGTATTTTTATGAAAAAGAAAATCGTGAACGTTCAAAAAGGTCACAAGTTTATTTTTTTTTTTTTTTCCTACAAAAAGAATGATTTTGTCGCTTTCTCTTCAATATAGTGAGAGCTACAGTTTTTTAACAGCATATCAACTCTTTTCAAGTTATTTAATGCCAAATCTAATAACTTGGGGAAAAAAGTTTTATGCTTAAAGTTGTTTATATCTTCAAATATTTATTCATGGTGTTTAGTTTGGTTGTTTTGTAGTGGAAATTTTTTTTTTTTTTTTTTTGCTTTGCAGAACATGATTGTACGGGGGGGGGGTCAATGTTTGGTACATTTTTACGTCAAAGCGATATCTTCAGACAGCCCGATATGACCAGAGCTACCTACATATATAGGGAAATTATTTGTATAATCTATACTTTATTATTCTTTAGGAATTAATCTTTCAACTAAAGTATCATTTTCAAATCAAAAACATGCAAAAAAATATCACAAAAATAAAATCTTTTTTTTTTTTTTCCAAATTTATTTGGCAGAGTGAAAATTCATGCATCTAAACAGAAATCGTTTTAGGACCCAATTAACACAAACCAACAAAAATACCTTAATAACACTAAAGCACAGCAACCTACCGTCAACCATCGATTTTACAATTACATCAACTCTTGTTCAACTATACATCTTCAAAACGCTCAACTTGCCTGTAGTCATTCCTCTTTGACTAATAAAATAAGATGGTCTTACATAATTTAACTTCTCACTTCAGAAATGGAATCAGATGCATCTCTCCAGAGAATGTAAGGATCCAGTGTCGGTCCACTACAAAAGTAGATCACTTTCTTTTTTAGATTTTCATTTAGATTGGCGCAGAAAGATGATGTATAGATATAGAGCAATCTTTTCTGCCTGGGCAGAGTACAAAACTGACTTTGAAATCTAGTGGAAGATAACCTTTTCTAGAATTGAAAATTAGTTTTTTTCAATGAAAAACGAAAAAAAAAGGGTGGGAGGGGGATTTAGCTTTTCTCACATTTAAAGAAATTAGCAAAGTTGTTCAACGCAATCATAAAATTAAAAAGGTCATTGCAAAGGTGTGACCTTTCACTAATCTATTTCAAGATTTTGTTCACTAGAAGCGCTGGTTGAATTTGAATTAAATAAGATACGAATTATATACGTTGGAAGCCAAAACAACACATTGTTACAAAATAAAATTTCAAACAATAAATGTTATGTTAAAGTTCATAAATATATTTCGAAGGAAACCATCTTCAATATGTCTTTCCCCCCCCCCAACAACATGGCAAAAAGGCATCCTGAAGATGAAGGTTTCCTTCGAAATATATTTATGAACTTTAACAAATTTTAAACAAAATAAATGTTTATTTTGTAACAATGCGTTGTTTTGGCTTCAAACATATATAATATGCATCTTATTTAATCTATGTTGTTAAAGAAATATACACACACACACACACAATATTTACATAATTTTACGTTCCCCTATAAAATAGAAGAACTGACAGTTTCCAATTAAGCATAAAAACAAAATTCCTCATTAAAAGAATAGAATCCTCTTTGGTACAAACATTCTAAATAAAGTAAACAAATAAATGCAAGCATTCATTCATAAGTGATGTAGATACCTTCCGTGTATCATTAGCAAAGTTAGCTCAGAAAATAGCATTTCACATTGTCATAGGTAAAAATGACTTCTGTTCAAGGTTTGAATCTCCAAGTTGGAGTGCCAACTGTATCTAGCTACACTGATGAATCTTGAAAAGCCAAAACATGTGTCTGTAGATGACCATTTTAAATATACAAATACACACACACATTATATATATATATATATATATATATATATATATATATATATATAGACACACATACATACACTAGCAGGGCGCCCGGCATTGCCCAGTCGTAAAATACGCTTCAACATTTTGATTAATGCAGATTTCGTATTTACTATATTTTGCGTCCATTATAATACGATTTAAACTGTTAAAAAAAAAAAAAAAAAAAAAAGACTTGAGCGCTACCATTGAGAATTGAAACCAAAAATGTTTAGCTCACAATTTACTTTTTCCCTTTGACATTAATGTCCGAGCTATGAAAACATGTTTGCTGCAAGGCTAAAAATAAAAACATGAACCAATAGCTATTACGTTACGCATACATATTTGTAATGCAGTTGTGCGATCTTCACCTGGCAAATTCCATTTTTTAAAAATTTTCACACTTTTGCACCGATTTTCCCTGGCTAAAATCCAAATATACAGTTTTGCATGGGTTCAAATACCCTACATATTTTAAGTTTCATGTCTGTAGACAAAAAACTGACAGAGGAGTTCGATAGGCAAAATTTAAAAAATATACACACGCATACATAAATATATATAGAAAGAGATTTGTGTTTACTATAACCTTTTTATACAAATATTATGCAAAATCATGTAGAATATCTGTATGAATATAATTGCACATAATAGCTAACTAAAGATGATCACATAAAACTGAAAAAACTAATAGGGAATCCTATTATAAATTTCTGTACTGTCTTTCTGTCTGTGTGTGTGACGTGGTTTATGTCAGCCTACAGGCAACCCACTCAGGCAATTTAGGTACCAAAATGAAGCTTATGACCCAGCGGATATTTTAGTGGTATTTATATCCATTTTTGGTGTATGGAAATGCAAAATAAATGCAAAGAAATGTAAAGTAGTAGTGGTAATAGGAGTTAAATCGGTGGGAGTAGCAGCAGAGACAAAAGTAGTAGTGGTGATAGGAGTTAAATTGGTAGGAGTAGCATCAGCAGCCGTTAGGAAAAGTGGTGGTGAGAGGCATTAAAATCGGTGGGAGTAGCAGTAACAGTCAACGATTAATATTGGTTGAAAAATACAAGATTTTTTTTTATTAAAAAAAAAATTACTTCCATTTTCTCCGTCTGATTAACAAAAAAAAAAAAAAAAAAAAGACTTTCTGATTTGCAAAAAAAAAAAAAAAAAGTAAAAAGGTTTCAATCAATGTTGGTTGAAAAACAAGATTTTTTTTTTTGTTTACTTTAAAAAAATATATACTTCCATTTTCTCCGTCTGATTAAAAAAAAAACAAAAAAGGGACTGTTTCAGATTTGACCAGGGTGGTCAGTTTAGACCACCGGTCATTAAATAAAATAACCTTTTTACCCATATATCTGATTTTTTTTTCGTTAATATTGGTTGCAAAAAATACAAGTCTTTTTTTTTTTATTATTATTTATTTTTAAAACTAATTGCTTCCATTTTCTCAGTCTGATTACAGAAAAAAAAAAAAAAAGAAAATTGGACTTTCTGATTCGACCAGGGTGGTCAGTTTAGACCACTGGTCATTAAATAAAATGTATCTCATTTTTTTTTTAGTTATAGTTCAAGGAGACATCTCCTACAGGAGAACCGACGAAAAAAAAAATAATTGCTAACTTTGGTTGTGTAAATACACTGTACTTACTCTCTTTTCTTTCACAATATGCAGCCATCTGGCTGTAACAGGGCTACTTGTTAATTAAAATTAAAATTCTTTTAAAGAATATGCAAATTAGCTAGATCTTTTGCAAATTAATGCAATTTCACGGCCCAAAATATAACTAATTTGTATGCTCTTAGTAAATAAATAAAAAAAGGTTTTTAATATGAATATCAATACACAAAGAAAAAATAAATTTATAGGAGTATAGATATAAAGACAAATTTAAGATTAAGTAAATATGTGAATTTAGTTGTCAGTTCAACAAGGAAAATTATCATATAGGAGTTATATCTTTATACCTAAGCATTCCGAAGCCTAATGCTTATCCAAAGAGGAGAAAACTAGATTAACTGACAAATAAAATTTATATTTATTTTATCTTGATTCATTTCATGCTCCTACCTCATATGTTGAGCTTAATATCCTGATAAGTCTCTATATAAAGAATCTATCCATATTCTTTACAGCCATTCGATATTATACAAACTTCATATACTAGAAGCCTTGTTAATCAAAGCACAGAAACCAAATACAAATAAAAATAAATTTCTATAACGGCGATAATATTCTTAAATGCCTTTAAGTAGCATGAAGAGGAGGAAAAACAAGGGAAAGACGGGGGGGGGGGAAAGGAAAGACAACTCTGAAGAAATACTTAGAAACAATCCCCGGAGGATCAAGCTGTAACGAAAATACAGTAGGCAACCATAAAGGAAACATCTATCCTTAAAAGATCCGTCGGATATAAATCCAAATCTTCATGAAATCAAGTGTAAGCTCTACAAGGGAACCCATAATCTGTTGACACTGAAGTAGGTTTATAAAGACTTGTGTATCTTCAAATATTTTTTAAATGAAAATTGCTCCAGACAAGACATTAAGCCACTTTATGTAAGAAGCTAACAAAAAAAAGATGATTATTACAAAGACAGCAAATGTCTATTGATCTTAGTCTTGAAAAGACCACAGCTAAAGGTAAAAGGAAAACAGTGAGCAGGAAGCGAGTTCCACAATAGTGCAGAGGATTTTATGTAGAAAATTATAACCATACTTCCTACCAGTTATGTGTTCGAACGCCATTATCGCCATAGAACTTTTGTTTGGGTGACAGATCATTCGAGAGAGAGACACCTGTATACCTTTAGATTACAATGCCAACAGCATGAGAGTCGCCATGATTATGTCATGGCTAGATTACAAATTTAAATTTTAAAAGATGCTTCTAAAGAACTTTTCTTTTGCTCTTAATGAATTATCTCTATTCAAAACTCAAAGAGATATGATGGATAAAGAAATGAACACCGTCCTGGCTTTAAAGCAATTCAACACAAGCAAGCTAAGTGGAGTAGAACAAGTGGCAATCTTGTCCTGCCCACGTCCTGCCTACTGAGAATAGCAACACACCTGCAAGGTGAGCGGAGAATGAAGATTTATTTTTAGGTGCGTTTTGTGTGATTCCTACCCAAATATGATACCTTTACAAATGGCTGATAGTCTTCTGCAAGAACAATGTCATAAATGCAGTTAACTTATTGATTTCTCTGCACCGCACCACATGGAACTAGGGTATTTGGGAAGGGGGTAACAGGACGACGAAAAAAAAAAATCAATATCACCTTTTTGTAGGGGAGGGGATAAACTTGGCCATTTCCATTAATAAAAAAATAAATGATTTAAATATTTTCTGTTGTAAAAAATTTTAAGATGGCACTAGTGATACAATTACCGATTCTGTTCTAAATTTTTCATTCCAATATTATTACAATTATATATTTTCTTTTAAATTCCGAATTACAATAGAATCCCATTAATATATGCAAATGTAAAAATACACTTGTTATGGAGGATGATGTATACATTTTTGTTTTGTCGGTCGTTTAAAAATCAATAGATATTTAGCATTTTACTAATGCTGGAATGGAAAATTTAAGTTTTGAAAAAAAATTATATATATATATATATATATATATATATATATTAGTAAAAAAAAAAAAAAATTTTTTTTTTAAAGTAAGAATCGTTATTGGCATCGGAAAATATGCAAAAAAATTTGATACAGATTCCTGCAAATAGTTGGAATTTTTCCAATTTAGGATTAATAAAGAACGTATTCTGGAACATGATGAATTATTTAAAAAAAAAAAAAAAAAAAACTGAAAGTCAGCTAATTGGTTTCAAACCTCGTTTAACAACTTATTCGATATTAGGATTATAGTGAGAAAAAAATATGATGGAATGGAGATTGTAGTGAGGGAAGGGCGGGAATGGGGAGGGGGGTCAAATAGAAACCACACAGGGTTTTAAAATGATCTTTTGTTTTGAGAGACAAAATGATAATTTTCCATAGAAAAATGATAATTTTATTAATAACTTCATGTTTTTTTGTTTTTGTTTTTTTTTTTTGGTTCAACAGAATTGATGAATACTTCCCCCCCCCCCCCCAGTTCAAATATTTGAAATCAGAAATGTAATAGCGTAAACTACAATGAAATTTTAGAAATCCTATCTAAATGAAGCACATGATCAGTGACTGTGCACAGTAGTGATTGGATTACTGATTTTTTTTACCTCTGGCTCTTAGTTTTTATCCATAAATTTAAGTTAGAAAATAAAATGAAAATTTATATAATGTAAAAAAAAAAAAAAAAAAAAAAAAAAAAAAAAAAAAAAAGTGAAAAGAAAGCGGTTTATCTGTTAGCCTGCACTTTTTTTTTAAATTGTTTTTTTTTTTTTTTTTTTACTTGTTTGTTTTTATTCTCTGTATGTTATTTCATCACTTATGTGAGAAATTAATGACTATGCTCTCCACAAAGCTATAGCTGAAATAGTAGGGTAGACTCAACTATGCTGCGGCAACTATAAGAAAATGGCAGATATTTTAAAGTTTATTTTATTTATTTATATATATATATATATATATATATATATATATATATATATCTCCACTTACACGTGTTTCGTCATCTACGACTCATCAGATTGGCTGAATCTAGTGAGATTCGAAATAGAGACCCCACAGTAATGGGCCTAAACCCTTTACTGCTGACCCATCTCACACGATTGTCTGGATATATCGCGATGTACTTAGATGTTTGTTTTGGTTTTAGTGATATGTTTTGAATGAATTCAATTATTTACGAAAGTGCATTTTACCTAAATGCGAGTTGGGAATAATTTTCCCTTTAACCAATTTGGTACCCGAACATGGGGAGCGGTATATATATTATTTTTAAAATATAATTATCTATATATTTGAACTATATTAATTAAACCAGGAGGTGCGTTTCAAAAATAATACTTCACATTTTTTTTTTATTATTATTCCACCTGAATGGATCAGAGGGGATTGCAAATTGCATTTTTATGATGACTGAACTTATACATTCATAATCTGAAAGTTTCATCTGTTACAGATATTGATAATATGAGACTCAGACGGCAACCCTAATCATGGAGATGCGTCATAAAATTCCTGGCAAAAAATGCATTGAGAATGGTCATGACTATGTAGAAAAATAAATTCCGAAGCATAAAAAGTCCCTCATTTTAATGGTATCACTTCAGGCTTCACAGGTCTTCAGTTTTGTAAATTAAAAAATAGGTTTTACTTTTTGAGCAACCACCGCATATTGTCAACCCTACAGATGTAGCAACAATGAAGTGGATACTGAATAGTACTGACAATTCAGAGTGCCGGGTTTGAGTGTTGATTTATTAATAGCACTACTTTTACAGAAAGACGTTGGTTACCTTAATTGCGAGCATTTGATTCTTTCAACAATGCCCACAAAAACAGTCAAAACATCTTTCATCTTCTTGAACATTTGAATTTCCATCCATTTCAAAAGAAAGAACAAATGACTCAATTTCTTTTTCCAAAGAAGAAACAAGTTTAATAAGTGAAGGTCGGCTAGAGACCTCGAGCCAAGTTTTTGACAGCATCCCCACACCAAGTTTCTACAGAGTCCCAAGCTCCTTCAATATGACCAAGTTTCAAAGCACTTCTAACCACCAGCCAAGTTTCGATGGACTCCGAGCGACTTTGCCAAATTTCAGCAGACTCCCACAAAAAAGTGCCTACTTCTCCACCTCTGGTTAAAATTCTGCCTTAAATAAACAGAAAACTTGTGTCAATAACACTAGTTATTAAGAGGCAGATTTAATAAACTAGCTGAAATAATGTCTACCTTAAAATTCCAAACATATGATGAGGAAACAATTTAATGATTTCCTTTCCCTTGTATTTATTCAATTAAAAAACATCATACAAAAGTAAAAAGGCACTGCAGAATACATAAAAAAATAACAATAACTTAAGATTACATTAATTATTATAATTAAATAAGAAAGTGGCAAGACAGCATGAACACCTATCATTTGTATTTCATTATCGACAGGAACTCCAAAACAATAACATACCATCATCATAAAAGTAAATATAAATAACACCAAATTGCCAAAGGTTCAAATATATTTTCTTTCTTAGCGTTCTATTTTTGCAGTTTTTTTTTTTTTTTTCCAGTTACTCTTTTAAATTCAAAGGAGATGTGTGTCGATAGAATGGCAATTATTCTAAAAGGAAATGAGTAAGGATAGAAAATGGGAGATTTTTTTTTTTAGGGCAATAGTCAATATTAAATATGCTTAAAGGGTCAGGCTAAAATTAAATGTTAAATTCAGATCAGATGAGAAAAGGAAACTAGCATTGTTATTAAAATCTGAAAGAGTGGCGCAGAAATTTATAAACCGGATAAAATAAAAATGAACTAGACACCAAACGATTATCAGAATTTTATTATTAGGTCTTTTCAATTCATATTCCTTATACAATTGTTAGATAACATTAACTTAAAGTGAGTATGTATTTGGGGGAGGGGGGGGTTAACAATATCTAAGTTTCATGTTACATGCAAAACTTGAAAGAAAAAAAGTCGCTTCGATTACTGACACCTAATATAAACTAATCAAGTCAAGCGTGAATTGAGTTAGTTTCCCGATAGTTTACAGGGGACATAACTCCAACTAATTTTCATGCATTTTAACAAAAATGAAGGAACAATAAAAAATAAAAATAAAAAAAAAGTTTTTTATGACTTACTACTATATCCGGTTAAATGCAACTCTTCATGAAAGAAAACTTTTCCAGTAAATAGGAATCCAAGGGAGCACACTCTAAGAATTAAATTATCTCCCTTAGATTACAAAAAATAAAATTTCAGGCTGAAAATTGAATATTGTGAATACATTTTATCTTTTAACGAAATTGATACACACGCTAGTGACGGGGCGATTAATCAGAACCGGGAATTACAGAAGAATCCGAACTTTTGGAGGTATCGGAAAATTGTGCCCGTTTTTTTCTGCGGATTCTTTTAATTACTTTTTTTTATTTAAAACTTAATTTTCCATGACTCGTATTCATGATAGGTAGAATGAAGGATTTGTCGACCCCCCCCCAACAAATAATAACAGTAAAAACTTGTAAACTAAAATTGATTTACCGTAATTTTTTGCTGTAGTCAAGAAATTATTGTTAACTTTCCGTAAAACTGGTGAATTTTCAAAACAAAAAATTCCTAAGGCTAAAAACGGAGGGGTGGGGGGTGGGGACCAAATATTTCTACGTGTTCTAACACAAACGCGATTTTTTTAAATTCTCTCTAAAATCAAATAATTGATCAATTCCATTAATTTCTTTTTATACATTTTAAAATAAGCTAAACTATATATAAGCTGAAATAAAATATTTAAAAAAAAAAAAAAAAAAAAACTCACATTTTGCCCCCGCGTCTCCCAACGAGATCTCAGTTTTGTTTTTGTTTTTCTTGGGGGGGGGGGTACTTTTTCCTTTTTTTACATATTAAAATATACTGGAATGATTTACTAAAATATTTAATTTTGGGTTACAATCGTTGCCGCTTTATACGATTTTTTTTGGGGGGGAAAAAAAGTTTTACAAAAAAATATTATTTACATTTTAAAATTTTTACCTTCGAAATTTCCAGATTTCCGAAATATTTTTTTTTTAATAATTGAATTTTTCTGAGTCCCTTAATAACTTGGAGGACTGACTCTTAAAACTTATTAACAGACGATCTAATTGTTAATTATTTTTTTATGGTAAATAATCGATGTTTTTCATTAACGAGCAAGTAAAAAATATTTAGAAATCGAACGTGAATAATTTTTTCTACGGTCGACCAATTTGTTCATCTTCGCATCTAATAAAAATCATCACGTAAACCTATATTACTTATTTCTTCATTGTTAGAAGAAAAATATAATTTCTAAACTAAGTAACTGAAATAGTGAGTCCAGAGTTAATAAAGTTTGTTTTTGCACGGCTGATTTTACAATAGAGTAAGATCCCAGGATAGTTTTTTTTTTTCTGGTTACGATGTGGAATACTATGTTATCCCTGGTGGCAGTGTAGTGTTTGCCCCGCCTTACGGTGTTATTTATAAATGTTATACATGTATATTATATACTGTACTGCATTTTTTTTTCTTATTACTAATTTTTAATGCCGTATCCCAAGGTTCTACTGTATTAATAAATTTTATTTAAAAGTGACTTAGTATATAATTCCATATAAAATTTTTGAATCGAAAAGTTTCTGATAAAATTAATTTAAGGATTTAGTTAACATTTAAATAATGCTTAGTTTTAGGAATTAAATATTAATATTTCCTAGAATAAAGAGGAATTTAATAAAAAGAATTGAAATATGTAAGTGTATTTTTACGCTTGCGAAAATATGAAAATCTTACGGTATACCCCCCCCCCAAAAAAAAAATTTAAAAATTTGAACAGAATTAGTAAAAATATTGGAATCCTCCCATCACGCACGTCTCCATAAATAGATAATTACTTAACGTCATTTACTAAACCACGTTATTTTTAAGAAAAAAAAAAAAAAAAAATTGATGCATCTCCGTTGACCTAAAAGAATTCTACATTTGCTAAGGGTAACGCGGTGTCTGTTGCTTCTTGATCAATAATATGAACCTTCGTGAAACGAACATTGGATAATTGCCAGACGAGATTTATAAAAATCTTGTTTGAACAAACGCATTTTCAAGGCAGATTAGGATAATATTCGGAAAGATGTCAATCTATATGAATACATAAAAAGAAAGGTTGCCAACGTTTTTAAAAACTAGAAAACAGTTTCAAATGTATATTTAAAAAAAAAAAAATAATAATCAAACTCGATACCTATATCTTAAAATTACTAATGTACCAGATTACCAGTGAACCGTTGAGTCACACCCACGATTTGTTCTATTAATTTCATTTGGACCTTCATAAACTGATATTGGCCTCTTCTGGTGTTCTTGGCCTTCGGGTGTTCTGCAGATGCTGCACTTAAGATAACGTGTACCAGTCAATGGAGGGGAACCCCCCTCTATACTGGGACAATTATTTTTTATCACAACCAGAGTGCCTCCTTTTTTACCCTACTTTTAGGGGAGCTGGTTTTCCCGCACATTAAAAACGGCTTTGTGCCTAATTTGCTTTCGTGGGGAAGCAAATAAATACCATAAACTGATGTTAAGATTCTTGTATAACTAAATATTAGTTTCTTTACTTCTATATTATCCTTATAGATTTTTTTGGTGCTAATACCCTTACTGATCCGCGCTATTTTTTAAATCGTCTTTCCAAGCTTAATTAAAGTTTTTGTTTTTTTATTCAATTGTGAGGTTAAAGTACAGAATAGGTACAAAACACCCTTCCCTCCCCATGTTAAGAATGGCTTTTTAAATAATAACGTTATTATTTTAGCACGGATCAATAAGTGCATGAGTACCATTTTTTTTTCTTAATGGAAATTGTTCCAGACAAAGCATGAAGCCACTTGATGTAAGGAGTTATCAAAAGCATACAATGATCGCAAAAGATATTGCCTATTGATGTTACTCTTGAAAGGACCATCTTGAAAGATAGTAGGGAAATAATTCAACAAGATTGCAGTTCTTAGAAAGAAGCTACTGGAATAGAAAGCTGTATTACAAAGAGGTATCAAAACAGCGAATTAATGGCAACCACTAGACAGAGTTAAACGAGCTGAAATATATGAAACCAGGACTATATGATTGGCTGGTTTTTACAGTATGTCAACCTTAGTGATCATTTCATGCTGAAGTCTTTTTTTTTTTTTCCTTTTTAATTTTAGTTCTATAACTATATACATTAAGTTTTATGCATGTATCTGGTGTTTATATAGTCAAATAAGATACTATATATAAATATATATATATATATATGTATTTAATTTTGTAACCCCGTTATCTTCAAATATTTGAGAAGGGTAGTTGGGTCAACATGGGTGAATATGTCCTTTAGTTTTTTGATTATAGAAATAGGCAGCTTATTTTCAGGTTTTCACATTTTATTTGTTTGTTTTTTTTTTTTAGTCTTCTTCCTTTGAAGATTGTAATGCTGGGTATGGTGCAGCCAAACCAGCTGCCAACATGACCCTGCCTTTTATTGAAACCAACCGAGAGCTCTTTTTAGTATCCTCGCTGTTCCCTTAAGTGCAATTGTCTGGATCTCTTTTGCACTTAGTTCACCAGGGATATTAGTTAGGTAGGACTTCAGGTTCTTCTTCATAAGCACTGTAGTATATTATTGTGTATGGTTTCTAAAGTCAGGAATAGATCAGAAAATTCTGAAGAAAACATACTATAATAGTATTTATAGATAAAAAGCCAGAGACTAAACATCACGTCCGTGAGAGAAGGTGCAGAGAAGAAAAATTCTACCGAAATTCAAGATAAATTGTTCATGCATTGCCGGATCCTAAAATATGCACAAGTATATTTTAATTTATGTAGATTTTGTATTTATTATAGAGCCAATTTCCGATTGAGCATTATATTGTACCCAATATACAGTAAGGATTTCAAAAATTAAGGAAAAAAAAAAAAAAGAAAAAAAAGAATTGAGCGCTTTCAGGTAGAATTGAAACCAAAAGATATAGCTCTCCAACATTAGTCATTACTATCTGAGTTAAGTCTATATACATATTAAACTTTTAAAAATAATGTTAAATGTAGAAATGTATATTTGCGCAGATATGTTTAATCGACTTACACCTGCCAAGTTCCAATTTTGACCCCTTAACCGATATTTTTACCAGTTAAAACCCCAAATCGAATTTGTTCCACAAGTCCCAATTCCATATATCTCAAGTCTGTAAACCAAAAATTGACTAGTTTTGTAGAGACTGTTTTGCACAGAAAGACATGGGGTTACTTATTTTTTATACAGGGTCGCCCACTTAAAAGTAGCCCAATCTCTATAATCTTTCTCTTAACGACGAACTGACAAGACAAAATGCAATTCTTCTTCCAACAAGATGGTGCTACATGCCACACGTCTCATAGGTCACTGACATAAGTTCATGACAGGTTTACAGAAGAGAGAACAATAAGCAAAGGGTTATGGTCACCACGTTCCCTGGGCTTGTCATCGTGATTTTTATCTTGGGGAGGTGGGGCTTTCAAACAAAAAGTTTATGCAAATAATCCTCATAATCTAGACCAACTAAAGGAGAACATTACTATCAGAATTACCAGAGAACATTTACAGGCAGCATCTGCAAATGTTTTTAAACGTGCCCAGAAATGCATAGATGTCAACGGGGAGCACTTCCAGCATCTTTTATAACACTACAGGTAATTTCAACAATAAAAGAATTTTCCTCCTCTCTACTACATTTTTCTGGTCTCCTTTTAAGTGGGACACTGCGTATATACAGGTATTCTTAAAAATGTGTTGGACATTACAAACTCCTTGTTATCTTGATGTGCCTTGGTGCAGAAGGGGAATTAAATTTGATCTCACGTGCATGTACAGCAGGAGACAAACTGAGATTATACAGAATTCAAACTTTTTATTCACTTTCACTTCGGGGCTCACAAGTTTACAACAGCCATATTGGTTACATGTGAGTGAATGTTAGGCTTCCGTTAAAATTGACTTTTATGAGGATACAGAAGAATGACAAGACTAGTTCAATGGATTTATGGTGTGCGCGTCTCGATATTAGTTTTGACACTTTGCTCTGAAGAACTGGAGGTGACCAAACTGTCGAGTCAAGTTAGCCTAGCAATTTCCTATAAAGGTATGGGCACACTGTACAAGGCTATAGTTAAATAATTAGATGTACACACATCTCAGTTGAGAGTAATCAAGGAAAAAGAAAGCTGAAGACTTAGTGGAACTAACAAAGATGACTACAAGCAATAGCACAAAAATCATCTTGTACCATCATGGTAGCCACATCTGATGCGTAATAGACATACTAAACTATGAACATACCCTTGTGCATTCATTACACTGGTCATGATCACCTCACTTGTGGCAGTCCAAATTTGTTGCCCAACCCAGTCAGCCCTACAACAAAGGAATTCTTTCTCCATAACAAAAACCACAATCCCAATTTATAAACAAATGTTTATTTTTGGGGATATTACAATGACACTTTCCCAAGGCTGAATGACAAACTTGCAGAATAAGTTTTGCCTGACCAAACTGGAATGCACATTCCATTCACATTCCTTCAGCCAAAAACCCCTGAAGGGCTTCACCTGCCTGGAGAGACTGGTTTAACTGCCCAGCAGCTTTAAGAAAAATCAACTGCTTCTGTTGAACATTCAACTCCAAACCCTCTTTCAGAAGATGACCACTGGAGACATACCAGATATAACATCTAGACTGTCTCCATTGATGGGGGCTTTATAAAGGCTGATCCAAGTAGAACATTGATATTCAATGTGGTACTTAAAATATATAAGAAATATCTCTGGGGTGATCGGACTCTGGCTAGAAATATTTTCAGTTCAGCTCCTCACTTCCTTGGTCAAGCATCTATAATGTCTGTCATTCATATGCACCAGCAATACATGCAGTGTAGTGCATGTTTAAAACAAAGTGTTCATTGAAAATGCATATTTAAACTTGAGTGCAACAGAGACAGACAAAGCCTCTTATAAAGAAGTGCGGTTGCATTTGAAAATCTTAAACGTTAAAGTGGTTTCGTTTTATAACATATCAACCGACTTATTTAATGCCGAATCTAGTCATTTTGGTAAAAAGGTGTTATGTTTCGAGTTATATATCTCTAATTCTTGATTAATGGCGCTTGGTCTGGTTGTTTTATAGAAGGATTTTTTTTTTTCAGAACATGATTGAGTTTTGCAAAGGGAAAAGGAAAAAAATATCAATGTTTGATGCATTTTAGATCATGATGGCAGCATCGTCAGACATCTTATGATCAAGTGAAATAGACCTCAAAATAACATTTTCAAATAAAGGAGAGAAAAGCATTCCTTTCATAACTCATTGGCTTTCTTTTAAAAATAACTAACTCCTGTAACCATTCAAAGTTTTTGTTCCATTCATAGTGAATTCTCACAATAAAACAAAGGAAAATTGGTACAACACATGCATTACATTTACAAGTATTAGACTTTACGTTCCAAGCAGAACACACATTCCTACATTCCATGATTTCCGATTTTTCTGTAAGACAATTTAGAAGCCTTTAAAAACTTTCCATATATTTTTAAAAACTATTCAAAGGAATTACAAGAAAAAATATCAGAAGAATTTGACACAACAGTAGTCATTTTAATCTATTAAAATTTAAAAAAAAAAAAAAAAAAAAAAAAAAAAAAGACGGTACTTTTGCACTTATTGAACCGTACTGAAATACATTTAGAAAGCCATTCTTAACATGGGAGAGAAGGGTGTTTTGTAACTATTCTGTACTTTCACCTAACAATTTAATAAAAAAAATATTGTAAAACTAATTTAACTTAAAAAATACTATTTTAAAGATAGCACAGTTCAATAATTGCATAAAAACGCTTAATAGATCATTTTTATCATAAGCACTTTCAATCAATTTAAATACTTCTACAAGCAAAAACAAATAATTATAAAAATTCAGTAATTCTTTTAAACCGATATCCATTTAAATTTCTCCGGATTATTCCAACTACTGCTCTTATCTAAGTTATTTTCACAACATGATGTAATCTCCAACCTTCATGTGCATCTTTTCAAACTTGGGAATCTATATTGGAATTTCGAACAATTCAAGATGATATATCTTAAGGTCAGACGTTACATTTGTCACTATGAAGGACTTCAAATAAAGAAGAAAAAAAAATGTATATTTTAATTGTAAGGTAATCTTTCATTGAGTTTTTTTTTTTTTTTTTTTTTTTTTTTGTAAATATGAGATGCAAAAAAAGGGGGGGGGGGTTATATTCAACATACTTTATTTCAATGATTCCAGTCTATATAAGCTGTTTGATCGTTCTACTTATGGTGACAAGCCATCTGGTAAGAATTACTCTTATAACATTACTTTACATTTTACTGCAATAGATTTAATTTTATTTTAAGGGTTGTTTAATTAGTGGTAGTTATCGTCTACAACTAAACTTGAAACCAAAAATAAAATCAATTAAAAAAAGAAAAAGTTTCTGAAAGTTTTAAAAATAAAGAATCATAAAAAGATTAGACTTTATTAAAATTAAAAAATTAAAATAAATTAAAACCATTCTGTAACTGAAACTAATGCCTGACAAAGCAAGAATTTTTTTTTTTTTTTTTTTTTTTAAATAAGAAGTTAGTTTTTTAGTCTACAGATTTTATAGCATTCTTGTTGCAGTGGCTACATTTCCGGCAGACTAATATTAAAATAGGTCAATATTAAAAGAAATTTTCAATATTGTTTTCAATAAAAAAAAGTTCTGTTTATATTGCTTAATTTTGAAAAATAAGTTCAGCTTATTAGTAAACTGAACGATATGATCACTGTTTCCATAGATAAAAACCGGTGAATCGATATTTGTGTCCCTTTCAATTTTGGTCTGGGTTGTTTTGGGTCCGAGGTTAATCGCCACCTAAACTCCAATTCTGCCCACATTTTCAATCTAAGTCACTTGAGTAGAAAGTGAATCTTGGTTTACCTTTGGCAATCGTGTAACTCATTTCCCTTTATTGTTTAACCATCACATTTTATGAGCTATATTTCTGATAAAGGGGAAAGAATTGTTTCCTGGGTTATATTCTATCCATCTAATGCTTACTATTGACTAGTTTTGATTTAAAGTGTTTTTTTATAGCTCCTTACATCAAGTGGCTTCATGCTTTGTCTGGAGTGATTTCCAGAAATGGAAAGCTCAAACAGCAGATGAGTTTCAATATTTAAAAGTGATGCAAGAAGAGGGGCCACACAAATGAGTGTACGAGTATCACTGTCTCTAAATATTATTCAAGGCAGAAACAACGAAAAGATTTGTTCACATTTGTTAAAATCTTGTGATTGCTTCAGTGGAGGTCAATGTCACTTGGTTATTATATTAAAATTTAATAAATGGGTTTGTTTGTGCTTGCATATAAACCCATTTATCACAACATTTAAAAGAGTAAGAAAAATAACAGGTTGTCATCTTGTTAAATTTTAAGAGAATTTACATGTCACCGAGAAATGAAACACGGAGGGAGAGAGAGAGGAAAGTAAGATTATGGGAGCGGGCTGTAAAGATACATAATAGATTTAAAATAGTTGGGAAGTAAATCTATATCTAGAAAAGTGAAATTGTCTGTGTGTGTACTAAACTACTGTCTACAGACTCAAGGTTTGACATAAGGGGTCTTGAAATTTGGGAAAATCTTTTTAATCAGTTTTCGGCCAGAAATTTGGCTGCCAAGGGGTCAAAGTTCAACGATTTGACCTTTGAAAACTTTACCTAACTCCTCCGTCAATTTTGGGTCCAAACACTAAATTTTAAATGTAGGTTAACTGGCCAGGAGTCAAACCTTTTTAATATATATACACACACACACACAGTTTATAACAGTACATAGAGCCCAAGCAAAGCAGGGCTGAACTGCTAGTTATAATTAAAAATAAAAAAATTTTTAAATTAAAAAAAAAAAAAAAAAAAAAAAAGGGAGAGTCTTGATATATCCATCAAATCTGTACAATTTTGACATGTAAATTCTATTTTGAACTCTAGTATGACAGATGAACAGAACCTCTTGAGATGTTTGGACGAAAAGAGCCTACTGAAGAAAAAGGTTGTAAATACTAGTGATAGGAAGATTCCAATAACCCTCTCCCTCCAATTCTGATACAATTATCGATTCTGTTCCAAATTTCCGATTCTTTTTAAATTCCTACATATAGACATCAAGCTTGGGGGATTATCGCAAAACACCATGTAATATATATATATATATATATATATATATATATATATATATATATTCCGCAAACATAAAAGGGGGGGGTTATAGATTTTAGTTTTACTAATAGTTTAAAATCAGTAAACATTCATTTCAGAATTAATACAAGCTTTAGGAAATTAATTAAAAGAATCATTTTTGACATCAGAAAATAGGCACAATTTTTTTTTCTGATTCCAATACCCTAAAATGTTCGATTTTTTTTTCAATTCCCTGCTTCAGATTCATCGTGGTAACACTAGTAATGGGCTTAAAAATGGATCTGAAGTAAATAATTACTATTTAAAAAATAAAGGAAAGTCTTGTGATACGTTTATTCAACCTGTACAGTAAGCTGTTAAAATTCTATTTCAAACTTGAGTGCAACAGACAAACAGAACATCTTAAAGAGATGTTTGGACGCATCTGGAATAAGAATTCAATCCGTGTATTTAACTATGAAAATGTTATAAACTGTCAGATGCACAAACGCAAAATCTTAAATTTCTGCTGAAGACTGGAATAAAAGACAGAATGCACTTTCTGAAGGCCACAGATTTTTAAGAAAATAAAACATCTAAAATGCAATTTCCAAAGAATGGTGAAATACAAGAACATGAAAGGATTACAAATGTCAAATTGCTATCACAATACCCATCACGCAATTATTCACCTTTCAAAAAGCAACTTTGAAAATATCATTACGTCTTACTGAGCAAGTAGAAACCAGACTTAACAATTGGAAATAAAGCCATCAATTATAAAAACATTAAACCCCAAAAAGGTCATGCACGATTGAGTGAAAAAGAAAAATGTTTTTTGTAGACATCTTGATTATATATAAAGTTAGTTATGCATTTATACATATTTTTATGTACAGGATAATCTCCTAAACTAACGAATGAACAATTATAAATTTTGGAACATATATATTCTAGGCAACATGGAAAGTAATATAGGCATGTTTTTTTTTGTTGGTTGGCTGTTTTTGTTTTATGGCATATCAACCCTTTTCAGGTTATTTAATGCCAAATTCAGTGACTTTGAAGAAAAATTTTTTTAATAGAGTATATTTATTTTTTTAAGTCGGTTTCTCTTTAACCCACAGTTGGGACCCTAACAGGTACTACCACTCCAGGTCAGAGTGGACCTGGGAGCAATGGCAATTAAAGGGTGGCTCCACACTCCCCAAACAAAGCCCTCATGCTGGGGCCTCACCATCAGATATAGTTTAAGGTCATATCCACGACCAATGTTTTTTGTAAATTTGAACATTTTAGTTAGGGATGCATATATGTGTGCAGTTTTCTATATATTTCTATGTATAAAATACATACCTAAACTAATTAACCGATCATCATGAACTTTGAAACACAGCTGCTAGATGGACTACATTAGGTTTAGTTCTATGCAAAGGAGACAAAGAGAGAATGGAAGACCTTTGTGAAAATTCAGATGTATGATTTTTCTGAAATTTTATCACAAGGTATTAGACATCAATTAATATCCCCCAAAACTCAGTTGCTTTGGTATATTCTATTGGATTTTAGGGGGCACAATTTGATTTTAAAATTAAAATCAGATTTGACCCATGGTAATTAAGACACCAATTAAGCAAAATTCCCTGAATGTTAATTTATTCTAAGGAACTGTAAACTTAAGTCTTAAATTTTAGACATATTCTATAATTAAAATCATGTAATGGATTTTTAACAAAATTGAAATACGGATTCTAAATATAAGGTTTAATAGCATTGATTTTTAATTTTCATAAGGGGACACAAATGGTGCAACTCTTGTGTTCATGAAATTCACCCCCCCCCCATGAAGGTCACCACTTATCAAGGCCCAGAAGCTACTCGGGATAAGGGATATTGCGTGGACAGTAATCAATGGGATAGTGTTGTAGTATCCGTTAGTATTGGAGATTTGTTACCTGTCCCGATATGGGCACTCTTCTAGTATATACGATTAACTTTTAAAAAATCAACATAAGCTATTTTAACGTCTCCTCTTTTTAACATACCATAAATTTATCGAAAGATTTTAATGAAAACTTACAAAAATACAGTAGAAAATAATTTCTGTATAAAGTATGCAAATTTTCAGAAAGTGTAGTTTGATGACGGCAAAATAAAATTCATTTTTAATATAAGAATCAGCCTTTGCTTTGAAGACGTGTTTTGATTTAAAGAAAAAAGTTTTAAAATGGTAGAACTGCATTAAAAGTTTTTACTTAGGGGACTTAAAAAAAAAAAAAAAAAAAAAAAAAAAAAAAAAAAGCAGTATGATGACAATATCAAAGCATTAAAAAATTGAATTTAAATATTGTGTAATCTCTAACTATGTTTAATTAACAGTGACTGTTTTGCTGTATCACAGATTTTCAGTAAAGCTAGATTAGCACACATGCAAGCCAGGAATCAATGATCTAGTTGATAGTAATTCTACCCAGGGTATGGGATTGATGCTCATAAATTATATCTATAGTGTCTTTATATATATATATATATATATATATATATATATATATATATTGACTGACAGTTTCATTTGTTTATTTAGAAACAGCTATGCTCTATGTTTTAGACAAGAGAACTTCTTTAGTCATCCATACACAAATTTGAAAAATGTAACTTGAAACATAAAAACTTATCAAATTGACCAGATTTGGCATTAATTCTGAAAGGGTTGATATGCCATAAAATAAGATAAATATCACGGCAACTATAAAATTTCCATGTGACAATTTGTTTTTCTTATATAGTATTTTCCCCACAAAAGCCAAAATGCATTGTGTAGTTTATAGAATAATTTCTTTTAAAAACCTATAGATCAGAGTAAACAATAGCAACTTGTATTTATAAAATATTTCCCATGAAAAGAAAAACGATTTTTGTGTAATATACCTTAAAGTCATGATTTCAAGTTTTAAGAAAATAAAAATACTAAAGACACCATTGAATAGAAAAACATTCATCTAGAAATTGATACAAAAGGGAAAAGGAGTGAATATGCAAAACTGAAGAGAGAAAAAAAATAGTTTATGGTATTTGTAGTTTAATACATGAGTTATCGCCCTTAGACTAAAATAGACATTTTCTTAGATTTTATTATAGACATAAAATGAATGCTTTTTTTTATTATTAAGAAATTTACAAATATATTTTTTTTAACTAGTTGAACATGTGTAGATTATGGGTTATTTTCCTTTTAAATGTGTTTGAGAAACGCACTATTGTAAAAAAAATTAAAAAAAAAAAAATCACAAGTGATTAACCGTATCAGTAGAAATGGACATAAAAAGTGAATTAAAAAAAGGGGGGGGGGAAAAGGGAAAAAAAGGAAAAAAAAAAGAAGAAAAAGAAAGAGAAAAAAAGAAAAAGAAAAAAAGGGAAGAAAAAGGGAAAAGGAAAAAAAGGAAAAAAAGGGGGAAAAAAGGGGGAAAAAAAGGAGAAAAAAAAGGAAAAAAAGGGGGGAAAAAAAGGAAAAAAAAAGGAAGAAAAAAAAGGAAAAAAAAAGGAAAAAAGCACGGTTTTCTGGTTTTACTTTTATACCAGACATTTATTTTAATTCAATAGTGTAGTGCTATTACTACCAAATGGTCGGAGACGTGGGGAGGGGTCAATATTTACACTATTAGTAAAAGTAAAGACAATTATATATTTAATAGTTATTTAAAAGACTTTTTCTTTTTTTTTCTTTTTTTAAATTATTATTGGAATAGAAAATAAATCAAAGAAATGAATTTGCTTACAGTTTAAGATACCCTCCACCCCAAAAAATGGTTAAGTCGTATGAAATAAATTCGAAATTAAAAAAGGGGTTTTCAATAAATGTCGATTTTTTTACCTGGAAATGAACACAAAAAAAAAAAAAAGCAAACTATGTGTCAAAAAGTCAGATATCAACTTAATACACAGGAAACAGAACCTTTCATCTAAAATATAAAATTTTCAAGGAGAAAATTGCTGCAAAAAATAAAATTTGATATTGAAAAATATTTCCCAGTTTGCCTTATCTAAATTTATTTTATTCTTTTTATGATTGAACATTTTTTTTTTTTAAGTAACCACAGTAATTTTTAGTTTACAGACATTAAATCCAAATACGTTCCTATTTACAGGGGGAGGGGGATAACGGGCAAAGTTAGACAAGTTCGTTTTTAATGCAAGTTAATACTAATATGCTATTTCAGCCAGTTGAAAGACTAGCCCCAGAGAGAATTTTGTTTTCAAGCATATGCTGAAGCTCTCTGATGTATACACAAGTCAATGGTAAGAACAAGGCTCTCATAATATGAGTAAAACTAGATTTTCAACCAAACCATAAGAAAAAAGAAAAACAGGAAAATGTTGACTAAGCAGGACAGATAATTAGAGTTAGTTAAACAAATCACGTTTTGGTAAATATTAACATAGTAGCCAACAAGCATAAGAATTGACAAAGAGTAAACAGACCAAATGTTTAACCATGAGTCGATAGGGGAGGGGGTGGGTTTAAACACTTTTCAATTCCCTTCAGAAATGTTAAAACGTTCGATTCCAGTCCATTAGTAATAATCCTCCACTCTAAAATTAAGATTAGTGTGTATCTAGTTGTGTGGATTTATATTTATATATATATATATATATATATATATATATATATATATATATATATATATATATATATATATGCGTGTGTGGATAGCCATACCATCATTTAGAAGTGAGAAAAAAAATAGCTGGCCGAAATCAGTTGGTACAATCTCAGGTGCCTCTTTCTGGGAAACTGGATTTTCCCGACATTAAAAACATTTTGTGTCTAACCGTCTTCATGAGCAGCCAAATAAATAGTTACATAAGATTCAATAAGTTATGGTAGGTTGTTTTTTTTTTTTTAAGTGCATCAATTTACATGAAGAGAAATACCTCAAGTTATTCTTATTGAAAACTAACCTGGGTGCCCGGCGTTGCCCGAGTGTTTGGAGGTGTGTTGAGCACAAAAAAAAAAAAAAAAAAAAAAAAAAAAAAGTGGTAGTAGGCAGGCAGGCTCAAACCCATACAGCAAAGGAGGAAAAGAACGTGGGGGGGGGGGGGATGATGTCTTTGCTGTTGCATCCATCGCCAAACCAGAAGTGACATAAGTTTAAATTAAGGCTAGTAAATCAAAAAGAGAGAATGGCTTTCAAAAATATCTGGGGAAAAAAAAGTGACCCTCTTCCTGTAGAAAAGTGCCCAAATGAAGGTGAAGGAATTAATGTTTTTAGCCAATTTTTCGATATATGTCATCCGAAGGGTCGAGCTTCAAAACAATACCAATCTCATGAAAATCCATCACCTCTTTCAAAAGTTTTAGGCATACATACATAAACAGGTGAGATTTATATTATAGATGACAATTTCTTTAGAATAAAACTAACATGAAAAAAATGGTATCTGGTGGAAATACTTCAATATATATTAACAAAATGTGGAAAATGTCAACTGATTCTACCTTAAAAAAAACTGCCCTGCATAAACCTAAAATTTGACTACACTCACCTAAACACCTTTAGACAAGGTACGTGCCCTATATTGAATCCCCCTTCCCTTTGTTTCCCAACCTTATGTGAAGCTCCAATTGGAGAAGCTTTTTGAGATGTTAATACTTTATTTTACATTTATTCATCCCCATACATCACCAGAGACATAAGGTGTTATATAGTGATTAAGGGCTTTATGGAGGAGCATTCTAAGTGGGGAGTTGTGCAGCAATATATTTGTTGATATTACATTTAAATGCGTGCATGTTGGTACAGACAGGAGCAGGGAGAAAATTCAAAAGACAAGCAGGTTGAAGAGAGAAACTGGACTAAAATTATTTGCACTTAATTTTGAAAGTATTTTTTTACTGCCAATTAATATACAAGTGTTTCTGAATTTTTTAGATGAGGATCGATAATCAGTATTATTTGGACTACTGTTCTCATCTTTCAGTGTTATTTTCACATTTTGGTAGATATAACCTCCGACCTTCAGATATATCCTGTCAAATTTAGGAATCTTTCTCTCAAACCAGGGAATCTGCACAAAATTTCTAATAGAACCCTTAATTTAATCCACAGAGATAGCATGCTCTCGTTCTATCAGCCATGACTGTGGTTCTGTGGCAGGGTGGATGAAGCTTCAACTTTGTGTGTGTGTGACACAAAAAGTACAATTGCAAAGGACTTCTCCCCAGTCTTGGTTGACGGAACGAGAGCAAGTTACCTCTGTAATAAATAAGGAAATATTCAAAATTCCGTGTAGATTCCCCAAGTTAGACAGAATGATTCCAGAGTTCGACAAGATACACCTGAAGAAGGTCAGAGATTACATCGACCGAAACATTGTAAAAATAACACTGAACACGAAAAAATGATTTAAATACGCAATATACAAGTGTACAGAGTTGTTTTGGTTTTAAAAGCGTCCTTGCATCTCTCTAAGGAGTTCTGTCCGTCAAACTTTAATTTGAAATTGTAAATTGCGCATATTATATTAATTCATTCAATTTTTCTTTTTCTTTTGTTTGCTTTGAATAGTTTTCCAAATGATTAATTTTCGTTTTCGGTTTTAAAGATGTTACAAATAAGCTTATCGTTATTAGTAAATTGATTCTACATAATATATATATATATATATATATATATATATATATATATATATTAGTTTGTTGAACAAATCTAAACATTATGCTGCACCATTATTCTTTCGCAGACAATTGATCAGGATATTGAAATGACCTTGCATTCTGTAAAGTCTAATGACTTGAAGGCAACACAGGTTTTCTCTTTCGACGCAGCAAACGCAATAAGTTTGAGGTTCGAACACTAAACATTAGTCAGCACCGGCTGTGCAAGTTCAATGCCCTTACAGTGTCGGTCAACTTGTCTGTTCTTAGACTGAGCTTGTGATATCGATTTTAAACACGTTTCGATAATTATGCAGAATATAAACCTTGCTATTATTAACATTAATTTCTAGCTAAACTCAATTTTTACGACATCTTGTTTATTAATGTTTAGGTGGAAGTATAACAGTCACAAGACTTTCTACTTTCTCCATGTTAAGAATGGGGTACTAAATAAGATTACTTCAGAATAGACCGTATTCTACATACGTAAATTTATTTGTTTTTTTTTTTTAGAATATCGGTAACCTTCAAGAATTTGATTGTTTTAGGGGGGGGGGGAATTATGCTTATTAAAGTGAAAACTTTTTTTTTTTTTTTTTTTTTTACACACCAGAATGCTCCATATATAAACCGAGAATTAATCGATCACTTTCATTAAAATAGTATTTCTTAATTTCACACGTTTATCTTTTTAGAAATTACGACAACCTGTGGCCCATTGGGCCAATACTAGTATGTTACTTATACATATTGTAAACACTCAGACACATGAACAAATAAATAGACAGAGTTATGAATTTAATATTTCAAGTCACGGACTTATCAAGAATAAAGATGAAATAAAAAAATTTATACCCCTCCTTACAAATCTTTCCCTGCTAGCTTGATTTTTGGATTTCTCACTATCACGGGGTATTCACTTATTTCATAAGATTTTTTATTAGATTTCGAAGATAATGTGAAGGAGTATCTCTATAGTAGATCATAGGTAAATTGATGAGTTTGAAGAGGGTAAGCATAATGTGATAAAAACATTTTTTTTTCCTTAATAGTATTAAATAAGGAACCATTTCTACTTAAAATCTATTTAGTAAAACGCATGTAATCTTAAAAATACATTTGAAATGTGTAAATATGCTTCAAAAGGGGTGTTTTTTTTTTGTTTTGTTTTTTGTTTTTTTTTACAAAATGGAGTCTTACAGGATGCTGCCATGTTAGTTTTTTTATCGCACAAAACGTCTTTTTTTTTTTATAACTACGTAATACTAAATTGATTTTAAGTCCAAAATTTTTTCAAAAGTTGAGAGGGAAGAGCAAGAACGATTAGCCTGTAGATGCTGCACTATTACACTAATGTCGAATCGTGAGACATATAGAAAGGATCAAGAAAGAAGTATGCAGTATATATATATATATATATATATATATATATATATATATATATATATATATATATAAAATATTCAGCTGTTTATTTATTATGGGATAGTGTTAAATTATTAATTTCTAATTCTGTACTTCCTGTGAATTGTATCGAGACGCTGCTTAAGAATCCAAACAAAAATAGAATCTCATAAAATGTTTAGAAGTAAACCTGTGAACTAAAACTAAAAACAAACGAAAGGCGATTAAATGGCTCAAGTAAAAGAAAAAAAAATCCAAATGGAAAGTTAATACTCCCAATAAAAACAAAATGGATCCAGTCATCAACTTTAATTTCTTAACCAATTTTGAAAAACAAAAACTTTATTTCAGTATTAAACAGCAAGAATAGATATTCTTACAATGGCAATTTGTAATTTAACAATCACATTACTCGACCTTTTGGCTACGAGCTGTTCTGATACTACAATTCATATTTTATGTCCTCGATCAGCAAGGGAGAATCCTTATAGACAGAGGCATTTTGTGGGGGGAGGGGGGGTGATACAGACTGCTCCTTATTGGCGTGCTGGATCACCTTCACATTAAAAATAAATAAAAAAAAAAAAAATCAATCTTGCATGTAACTGCCCTCGTAAGGAAGCAAATATGAATAATCACATTTATTAAATAACTGCGAACCACAATATGGCCGTCTTTAAATCCAATATCAAACAAGTGCCATTCATTATTTTCAATCCTCTTATAATATTCTACATCAATTACTTCATCTCATCAATCCTTATCCTCGAGTGGCTCCACAGCCTTGATAAATGATTATTCGTTAGTGTAAAAAAAAAAAAAAAATAGTTTAGTTCGTCAAATAAATTTTTGGAAGCTATGATAGTCATACTCAAGATTTTTATAGAGATAGACCATTTAGACTTTTTTTTCTTTAAGTATTAACCAAAAAAAAAAAAAAAATAGAAAATCGATTGACCAGAAATAAAATCGCCCTATATAGACGCAAGAATGCATCTAAAAAAAAACGAGACTGGTTCATCCATCTTTAATCTCGTCTAATTCTCAAGTGAAAAAAAAAAATCCAATTTCAAAAATTAAAAATAAAAAGATATCGAGTTCTTTATTTGCAAATTGAAACGAATTTATCGGCCGGGGTGTTGAATTGAAAAAAAAAAAAATCATCCATTTTAATTGTAAATCAAATGAAGGTTACCATTAGAAAGAAAAAAATAAAAAGAAAAAAAGAAAAAGAAAAAAAATAAAAATAAAAAAAAGAGGCAAAAGATTAAATTTAGAGTCACACTACACAAAAGAAATTCGATTTGTGTTAATAGCAACTAATACGCAGTTAACAATAGAATAACATTCTCCCCTTCTGTCTAGAGATACTAGATACACTCTGAAAAAGTTGTCCACACAATGAGGCGTTTATATTAATGCAAGAGTTGCACAATCTTCATCATGAGCTGAAAATTTGTTCACTGACAAAGAGAAGTCCAAGAGTGGAAGCTGTGAACAAATATTTAAGATTTTTCTTCCTTCTAAACTAATTTTCATACCAAAGCTTCAGAGTAATTTATTCTATTTCGTCTGTAGCTGGGAGGGTATTAGAAAGTGATGTTGCAGCTAATTCTACTATCGAACTTATGGCATCCTATATTACCAAATGGGTATCCATCTAAGTAATAACCAAAGTCAGTGATTAATTTTGTTAAACAACGTGAAAAAATAAAAGATTTGGTTCAACAGATGCTAGTAAGTAAAACCGACTATTATGAGAGCTTCAACTTAATAAAGAGTGAAAGTATAAATTGGTCTTAACACCCCCGTTCTTGGGGGAAAAAAAAAAAAAAAATGTAATTTGTATTTGGATTATTCAGATTACTGTTCTCATTTTGAGAGTTATTCTCAACGTTTCAGCCGATTTAATGTCCGACTTTCTTCAGGTCAGTCTTGTCGAACTGGAATTTTTCTGCCATGGTGTAACGGATAAAGCACTAAGTAAAGTCTGTCCCAAAAGCCTCTTTTGGATGTTGAAGGTTCAATCCTTAATGCAGGCCGTACTAAAAAAATTTTTTTTAGTTTTTTTTTTTTTTTTTTTCTACTTGGGAGTCATCACTTATCAAAACCCGAAGACCACTCGAGGATACGGGTTAATGAATAAAAGATGATAGTGTAGTAATTGTTGATGCAAATTGGGTAGAATTTGATTATTTAGAGGAACGGCTCAACAAGAACTTGTAAAGTGGATTTGAAGGCTACCATGTTGTATTAAACTGCGAAGCAGGACAGCAGAACAATATTCCACAGGCGAGCAGTTCTGGAAAAGAAGCTTTGTTCATGGAATCTTTAGATTTAGGTACAGATAGAGAGTATGGGGGAAATCGTTAATAGTGGTTGTAACTAGTCGAGTGTATTTTGTGAAAGTTTGGTATGCGGGAATAGATTGGAGTTCAGTCGAGAACTTTCTATGAATTTTGAATTGTGTAGAACTTCTACCTGGTTATGGTTGATAGGAGAGCATGCTATTCCCATGATTTGAATAAATGGTTTCGTTGAAAATTTCAGAGTTTAGCAAAAAGATTCACGAGTTCCACAAGACACCCCTAAAGAAAGTTACAAGCTAAATTATGAGAATAACACTTAAGATGGAAACCATAGTCTCAATAATCCAATAATTCTCAGAAATAAAATTCAGAAACAGGAGGGGGGAAGCTGCAGTATTCAAGAAAAATTAAAATACAGAAATATTGTCTTTTTGTGTATAATTAATAACAAACAAGGGTTGAATAAAGGTAAACACTTGTGTGGACCATTTTCACTGCAAGTGTTAGCAACTTTCATGAAGTCTTTTGTGAGTACGTAATTCTTTATAAAAAATAAAAAATGAATTCGAAGGGGAGGGGATATCAATATCAAGTCAAAAAATCATAACTCGCCATTTTATATACAAACTATTAGACAACAGCAAACGACAGTTTGAATGCATGTTTACAATTTTTGAAAAAGTTGAACACTAGCCAAGATGGAATTACACAACAAATACTTATCAGGTAAACAACGACAGGCTTAATGGCGACATGACATCAAGAAAACGGATATTCGGAAGAAGTGCTTACAAATTTAAAACGCAAAACAACCCACACAAAATATGTGCGTGTACGCACGCACACAAAAAGACCAGCCGTTGACCAGAATTTAATCAGAAACCAGATATCATTTGCATGCTGCCCCCCCCCTTTTTTTAAAATTATTTTTTACATTTTATATTTCATAAATGTATTATTTTGGAGCCGGGTGGTGAGGGATGGTAGAATTGATTTGATGGGAAGTAGTTACTCTTTGATCTTCAAGGGACACGGTATTATGGGGGGGGGGGGGGAGACCGTCTACTCCAAACCCTTTAACTGCTAGAATTTCTATGCTATATAAAAAGGTGTAGAAAGTAAACCTAGGGTTTAATTTCGGCAGCCTCGTAACTCATCCTTTATTTAGTCTACACATGACAAAGGAGGAAAGAATTGCTGTTCTGAGGGCAAGAATCTATCCGTCTAACGCTGTTTTTCAACTTGAAGTACTTATTAGCTTCTTACATCAAATGGCTTCATGACTTGTCTGGCACGATAAAAAAAAAAGGAGCATTACCTTTTTAGATATTAAACGCAATAGCAAGCCCAAGGAAATGTATTGTCTTTGATCAAAATGAGATATACTTATCCAAGTAACCTTGATAATGCAATTTAGTAAATTGTTATAGGAATCTACTTGTAAAACTCTAGGAGATTGTGAATAAGTAGCAACACGCACACATTATCCATTATATAAAGTATGTGTGTATGTATGTTTGTATGTCCAGCTAAAGTGTTTTTTTTTTGTTTTTTTTTAAATCTTACGAATGAGTTTCTTAAATAACGTTATTTCAGCAAGGTCCATATTCTGCATAATCTTTATAAATTATTTCACAGGATATACAATCATAAATGTGTTAACATAAATTTAACACACCTTATCTAAAAAATGACAAGTTTATGCACTTTATGATTTTCTGTACAATATTTTATTAGTATTTCATGTACATTATTAAAAGGCCGAGCCCATTCAATTTGTATCTTTAAACAAGTAGTAATATATATATATATATATATATATATATATATTAATAAACTAATAAATAAAAATTACCAAAGACAAATTCTTCTACCTACCTGGATAAGTTTTTATGTATGCATGTTCTAACTTCTTTTAAAGCGTTTTTTTTTTTCTTTCTAGCCCTAATGTAAGACTCGGCACTACTTGTGTTTCAAGTAAATAAATGATTCAAAATAAGTTAAAACAAAAAACATCCTGGTAGGTAGAAGAGTAACTTATCTTGCCTTTAATAACATTTGTTACAAATTTGTTTTTGTTTTTTACTCTCATGCAAAATGTCCAAATTGCTGTTTCGAACATGATTTTGACAGATGAATAATGTTTCGTCGTATAGGTGTGTATATACAAAATGAACAGGTACTGTTTCTGTCGTGAACTCGTTCCAACATCTACTCTACAATATGTTGGAGAAAAATATAAGTAAAAAAAAAAAAACTAGAAATATGTGAACCTATAGTACTTGTGACCTCTCGAACATACCCTCAACTAACCTGATATGCAGCAAAATTCCACTCCATTATTGAGGTTCCTAGATGCCAGAAAGCCTCCTACTCTAAGAGCCCCCCCCTCCGAACTGTTAGATTTTGGAATTCCCTATTTGTTCCTTGTTTCCCTGACTGTACTAACGTGCAGAAGTTTAAATGTAATGTGCTGCTCAACTCCCCACAGTGTCCTGTTAGACATGGTCAAGTATCCCTTATGCTCCAAGTAGCAATACTAGTGAAAAAAAAAAAAAAAGATTGGAAAGCATCGGTTCATGTTAAAAATTGACATTGGCTAGACCTGATTATTATTATTACTATCTCAAAAAAGAAAGATAAAAACAGCACATTGAGGAAGTTTTTTGTTTTTTTTTCTTTCGTAGAGACAAGAAATATGCCTGACATTTGAAACCAACCGTCTTCAAGCTGACATACAAACAAAAAATATACCAAAAAGCCAAGAAATGTCAGAAGAAACAACAAAAAATACTTATGGAGAAAGAAAAAAAAAAAGAAAAAAAAAAAAGAAAAAAAAAAAGAAAAAAAAAAAGAAAAAAAAAAGGATTACCTTTGCATATCAGAGTAACATGCAAATAAATAGCTTTTGGGCACAAAGTAGAAAAAGATACATAAAAAACACGTTCTGTAAGAGTGGGACAATGTACAATACACACACTAAACAGTTTGTTGAACTTGTTTGTCTGCAGAATACTCTACCAAACTGTCGGTTTTTCATCTACAGACTTTAAATATGATATATGGAGTATTCAGACCTGTGTGTGACCAGTGGAACAAACTCGGGTACTCATGCACTTATTGATCCGTGTTGAAGTAACGTTATTTAAAAAGCCATTCTTAACATGGAGAGGGTGTTTTGTACCTATTCTGTACTTTAACCTTACAATTGAATAAAAAAAAAAAAAAAAATTTAAACTTGGAAATACGATTTAAAAAATAGCGCGGATCAGTAAGTGCATTAGCACCCACACTTTATTGGGCTTTTAGTCGGAAAAACAGCTGCTAATAAGTTAAAATGGGCTACGTATGCACAAATATTCATTTATATGTCTAACTGCATTAATTTGTTGGGTTTGATATGCATGTGTCAGATGGTAGGGAATACTGCTAGAGAGCTAAAGTTTCGGTTTAGATCCTAGCTGATGGCACTCCTAGTCATTATATATATATAACTTTTAAATCACTACTATATATTGGGTACAATATAATAATCAATAGAAAAATGGCTCCATAATACGTGCAAAGTCGACATAAATTCATATCTAAGCATATTTTATGGCCGAGCAACGCCGGGCAGTGTGCAAGTTGCTAATAAAGGCAAGTTGATTAAAATAACTTGTTTCTAACAATCTGTCGACTAGCATTCATAAGAATGTGTGTAATCATATCGTAATGATTTGAATCCACGTGTTAAAATTCGGACAATCTTCACTATGTTTATACAATAGTGCTCATTACATACTTCTATTTATTATGCAGTACTAATGTGCTTATACAAACATTTGGCAACATACCAAATGTTTGTATAAATACTCCACCCCCTAAAACCATGCTTGAACCCAGTCATCATTTGACGAAGGTTTGCTGGAAGCAATATTGCTATACAAACAGTTATTGTATTAACACATTCACATTATATATATATATATATATATATATATATATATATATATATATATATATATATGAGGGCGCAGAAAGTTTTCAAAGAAAATGTGGTGCTTATGCAGAGAAAGTACCGAGCTACTTTTTAATGTTAAATAAATTTAACAGTTTTATATCTTCTCTTTACTCAATTGTTAGGTGAAAGTATAGAATAGTTACAAAACACTTACCCAATATTAATATATTTCTAAATAACTTTATTTCAGCATAAGTATTGAAAATGTTATTAAATCAGTTTTGTTTTCTGAAGTCATCCCATTCCAATTTTCCGAATAATTCATTTAGTATTGGTGCATATATAAGATTATAAATCTATACGGTATGCGCGATATTTCCAAAAAAAAAAAAAAAAAAAAAAAATTTAAAAAGGTAACCGTCTTTATCTTTATTTACTTTCCAACACGGACAGAGTTTTTTTTCTTTTTCTCTCTCCTCTAGGAAAAAAAAAAATCCATTCATTAACCGAAACACTAAATCCGGAATGATAATACAAATCTACAAAAAATATAGAGGTGAAGGAGGTAGGGGTAATACTAGTTTTCAATCTTCATGTTAGAAAATTAAGTTTTAGTGATTCGACTAAAACGGAGTTACAGAATAACTTTATCCTTTTTGAAATTAATAGACTTGATAAATTTCCAAAACGGCAAACCTTGGGAAAAAATTTATAAAAAAGTGAAACTGATCTTAACGCAATATTAGTAAACAAAATAAAAAGTGTGGTGTTGAGCAAGTGCACACAGGGAATAATAAACACAAGTTATTTACAACATAAGAAATCAATAACTGAGCCGGCTTAAACAATCACGATACAATGTAAGCAACGGGAAGGCGAAATATACAACACACGATAAGATGTTAATAGGTCGATTTAGTTTATTTTTAGATTTTTCAATAATCTTATGTGTTACTTATATTTGGGCTTTTGTATTAATAGATCATCTCGCCTAACAAATAATCGGTGTCAAACGTAACACGATTAAACATGGGGTACTTGTGCAGTTTATGGAACCTTGGGGGGGGGTAGGATTTTCAAGTTAAACTTAATTTTTAGGGTATTTTGTTTATTAAATTGTTAGATGAAAATACAGAATAATTAAAGGAGGTCCTTCTTCTCTGGTTAAGAAGGACTTTACCGTCGCTATTTCAGCACGGTTCGTAAACTGCACAAGAACCAAGCATAGCAACTACAAAAGAATTTTAGGAAGCGGTCAATATGTAAGTAATAAGTTTGGTATCCGATCCAAAATATTTTACTACCAACCTTGAAGAAGGTAATGTATTGGAGAGTGACTTCATAAAAAAAAAAAATTTTTTAATACAACACTAGCCCCCTCCCCCATTTAATCGAGTTGAAAGAGTAAATGAAATAATATAATGAATAAAAAAGATAATACAATAGTACAATAGACCGAAGTTAATAGAAATCAGTATAGTTTCATTTAGTTTGAAAGATTGAAAGAATCTTATGGGATAATATTTGTAACTGGTTTTAAAGAGAAAAGAAAATGTCAGTGGCCGTGTATGATGCTAAAACAAAAACAATTTCTGACTAATATTGAATCAAGCGACACTTAAACGTTATGATTTCAGCACGGTACCTTCTCTTCAAAAGTACCGCTAAATTTTTTACTATCACACCCATCCGATTTTTAGGAGGCCATTTTTAATTAGGACTAGTCTGTAACAACTATTCTGTACCTTTTCCGAAATTTGTTTATCTATAAACCACAAAGTGTCGGGGGGGGGGGCAGATTTTTTTTTTTTTTTTTTTTTTTTTTTTTTTTTTAAATACGGTGGATATGGTAGTTAAAAGAACAAAAGGTTTAGTTTATGTAAACGAAGCCCGACTGTTTTTCGAACGGCTTTTTTTTTTTTTTTTTTTTTTTTTTTACTTATAAACAGGAGAAAGGGGAACTCGTTACCTCGTATACTTGAAAATGTTAACACCAACACCACATTATATATATATATATATATATATATATATATATATATATATAGTGCTAATGCACTTACTGATCCGCGTCCGCGCTATTTTTTAAATCGTATTTCCGAGTTTAAAGTTTTTTTTATTCAATTGTAAGGTTAAAGTACAGAATAGGCACAAAACACCCTCCCCTCATGTTTAGAATGACTTAAATAATAACGTTATTATTTCAGAACGAATCAATAAGTGCACAGTGCACCGGCACCGCACCGTAGCATATGTATATTAGTGGAGTCAAAATATGTACGTTAATTTTTTTTTTTAATTATTAAAAAAATAAAAATAAAATTTAAGAATCACGTTAATAAAGAAAAAATAAAAACGTAATTTTTTTTTCTTTTTATATATTACCTTTCCTGGATTTTCCGTTTGAAGTGACTATCCTGTCTGTATAAAAAAGGTGGTGTTTTCACGGTCGCGATCCTTTCGTAATAGGGAAGAGGAGACATGGATCTCCTGACTAGGGAAGATTCACATTGGGGTCCAGGCGACATGGCTCTCCGGTGGATTGGGGGAGAGAGACTCCCGGAGAGAAGTGTGGGAGATAACGGTTGCGGAGAGAGTTGGAAGCCGAGGGCGGCTGGGATATTCGGATAGGAGTAACACGTTTGGACAGTCTGAACAGTCAGACTGGGATACATTAGTGAAAAGAGTGACCTCCGTGTGGGGGGAATGAGAAGGGGAGAAAACGAAGGAGAAAGATGGGGGTAAAGTGGTGTTCACTTCAGTTTGGATGATAACCGGTTGCTTAACATTATTAACAAGATCCAACAAGTGATTGCCAAACGAATGAAGGCAGTTACAGATCTATAATTCCACGGAAGTTAAGTGAATCCTAAAAGGTTCGGGCGAACAAGTTTTCAAGACAGGTTGTATTGATTATGAAAATAGGTTCCACTCATATAGAATGTGCACGTGCGCGTCATTAAACAACAAGGAAGAACTGACATGTAGACGGAGAAAAAGTGATTCTCCAAGAAGAATAAGAAGAAACCAGTTTTTTTTTTTTGTTTTTTTTTTAATTTTTTTCCCCCCAGGTAATATTTTTTTTTATGGATTGCAGAAGTAACTCCGTGTGAAAAGAAAAATATAACGATTTCGTTTCATTCACAAGTTTGAGATGAAGGAGGTAAATTAAACGCGTATGGGTTCATCTGTGATTATGCGTATATAAAAATTGTATGTCTTTTTTCCCCCCCTATTTTTAATGTGAAAAAAAAAAAAAAAAAAAAAAAGTTAAGTTACGTTACGTTGGATATATTTAAATTTAATCTTTTTTTTTTTTCTTTTCTATATTAAATTACAAAAAATTAATGTGCGGATTTATTTATATATATATATATATATATATATATATATATATATATATATATATATATATATATATATTTTAAAGTAAATAAAAATAAACTCCCAATCAGTGTATACTGGTTAAAAAAGGAAGGCGGGAGGGAGGAAAGAACTGAGGGTAATTATTTGTAAAGTAGTCGGTCAACGGAACTCGTTAAAATACTCATTTACAACGTCGATGACGACCTGCCAAAGAGATTAAGCGGACATTTCGAAGAAGGAAAAAAGTTAACGTTTGTTTTTGTGTGTGTGTGTGTGTCTCCGTCAATCATTGGCGTGTCACCATTTCGGCAACAACAAAGTTGCGAATAAAAAAAAAAAAGCAAACAGAGCCGTGTTTTTACCACTATAGGGTGATGCACCCAACCCAACGAGGAGAGAGTGCGAGAAAGAGAGGCAAACTTGATGCCGCTGAACACGACACGGGTTGGGCTGGGCGGTGAATTGTAGTTCGGTAATTTTTTTTTTTTTTTTTTCCCACACACAGCTGTAAAGGCCAATAAAGAAGAACAAAAAAAAATTGTACTATTATGTGTAGTCAAATAATATTAGTATTATTTGGGTACGATAGATACTTAAAAACAACCTCCTAGCAAGCACCACGAGAACAAGTTGCAAGAGAGTTGTTGCCGGGTAAAATACTCTTACCCGCACACATTTACTTGATAATAATTCGGTTGCATTTAAATACTGATAGTATTGTTTAGCAGCAATTACGTCCGCCCCGTCCACTATACGACGTTCATAATAATAAATGAACAATAACACACAAACTGTGTAATCATACATACGTGCGTGCGCACGCAGACCACGTGTCCCTAGAGACCACCTGATGAGTAGTACTAATGTGCATGTGCAGGTCTATTTACATGTTTTCCAGTGCTGGAAATTTGGACATGAAATCCGTTTTGATAGTCATGCAGAATACGGATAATAACCCACACTTTTTTTTTTTTTTTTTTTTTTTAAATCTCGACAAAGTCTATGCTAATTTTTTTTTTTTTTTTTTTTTTGCGTGGCATGTTACTGCTCCTATGTTGTTCTAGAAAGTCCACCCTCCCAGGATTTACCTTCTCTCCTTAAGAGGATTAGTTCATTGCTAAATACTTGAGGCTGCCTAGACATTTTCTATTTTTATTTTATTGCAGGCCAGAGTGCTCCTCCTCGGAGAGATTGGCTTTTCACCTCCACTTTCTGACTAGTGTCTAATCTACCCGCCGTTAGAAAATAAAATATTCATGCAGAATACGGACCGTGCTGAAACACTTATTAGTTAGAAACCCATTCTAAACACGAGAGGATAGATAAGTTATTTTGTACTTTCATCCAACAATTCAATAAACTAATGATGATACAGTAAAAATTGAATTGAACTAAAGTCATTAAAAAAAAAATTAAAAAAAAAAAAAAAGCACTGTTCGTATTCTGCACGAGTACATTTTTAAAAAGAGTTCTGTACGAATGCAAATTGCAAAGTTTGCCGTGATATGAACCGTCGACATTTTTTGGTGAAAACGCCTCAGGCGATCAGCAATAAACCAATCCGTCCTCCCAAAGAATGGGGGTGGTACCAAAAGCGAACCATACTCCACCATGAGCCTTAATCTACTTTCATAAACAATTCACTTCGATTATTTATGAAACGGCGTTAGAACAATAGCAAAACAAAAATATCCCAAGACAATTAGATACATTTTGATTATATATATATATATATATATATATATATATATATATATATATATATATATATATATATATATATATATAAAGGCGTTTTTATTTTGTTTAAGCGAACAATAACGTGGGATTTTTGTTTAATATATGTTTAAATGCATACAATTTGGCACAAGGCCATCAATTAGAGAAAGTCTATTAGTCGTTCACCGAATATTTTTATTGTTTAACCATGACATCGAATTGCATACTCGAGCTCATGTGCTTTGCTTCGCCACATGGTTGAGAACAGAGCTTATTCCCGACAACACGCACGCGTGAATTAGCAGGTTATACTGTAGTGTTTCGGTGAATATATATATTTTTTATTTTTATCGTTATTTCCATGGCAGGTGCTCGTCTGAACTCCAATCTCTGGTCCCCCCTCGCCAATCTTTCACGAAAAACACCTGTCTACCTGAATCCACTGTGAAAAATTTCCCCCACTCTATATCTGTGCCTAAATCAAAACGCGGATTCCATGAACAAGGCTTCTTTCTTGGAACTGCACGCCTGTGAAACTCTGTTCCGTCTGCCTGCTTCCCACCTGATTACAACTTGGATGTCTTCAAGTCCAACGTTAACAAATTCCTAATGAACCGCCCCCTTAAGTAAACACTTCATCAAATCTCCACTAACGTAATGTACTTGCAATAACCTTATCCCTGAGTGGCTTCCGGGCCTTGATAAGTGGTGATCACTGTAAAAAAAAATATTATATATATATATATATATATATATATATATATATATATATATATATACACACACACACACACACACCATATGGGGATATCAGGCTGGTGAAAAGGAATGATGTTTCCATTCTTAGCATTCGGGTAATGTTTTTCCATAAAAAGGATATTGGAATATGTTAAAGTGCAAATATCGAAATACACATACACACGTAAAATAAGGCCTCTATTTTTTCACTTGAAAAACTAAGACATCAAAGAGCTATGAAGACGGGAGGGGTGAGCGACCCTATGTGCCCAAAAAATTATTTTTCTACATAGTAGACACAATTCTTAATGCACTTTTGATGCCTTGCTGCCTTGGTCGTAAAAAGTCCGGAGCACGCGCTGTCACTCACATCTGTCGCCACTCTGAAATCAACGAACCCATTTAACTGTGCTAACATCAACTGCATCAGCTTTGTAAACGTTGATTGAATTTCTTTTAAAGATTGAATCAACGACGCATCTCTGCTCCTGACGCACGTTCACGGCAGGGGGGGGGTCTTGGAATCTCACACCGTCAATATCTGCAATAGAGAGATGAAATTTTCAGGTCATGAATGCACACGTTCAGACAAAGCAATGCAATTTGCAATCCCCCTCCGATTGATTCGGGCGATATATATATATATATATATTATAAAAATAGGAGGCATTACTTTTGGAATCATACTACCACTCTTAGACTTAGATCTTTATTAATTCATACAGACAAAACAAAAAAATTCTAGTCAGCACGTTTAATTATCCCGCATGTTTATGCTTTCAATCACCATAATACCGCATTCACTGTGGGCTATCCTCGCAACAGACCGTTTTAGATGTACGTAAGATATTTAGTTAGAAGCTTATGTTTCAAGACAGTTTATTTAAGCAAGATATTAATTTTTTTTTTTTTTTTTTTGTAAAGACCCTGTAAAAATTCCACAATTGCTTACCGCCCTCCTCACCCTTTCTCTTTATACATAAAAAAATTATTGCTGGCAATTATTTTTACGATAAATAAAATAAAAAGAACGTTTTAACTTTTTTCAAATTTATTTATTGCAACAATTTAAATTTAAAAAAAATAATCTCTTATCGTAAAAATAATTGTCAATTAAATAGAAAACAAAAAAAAAACGTCACTTGTTTCTGAATTTTTTTAGATGCGGAGTGATAATTTGTATTATTTGGACTGCTGTTCTCCTTTTTAATGTTATTCTCACTACGTTTTGGCCGATGTAACTTCCGACCTTCTTCAAGTGTATCTTGTCGAATTCAAGAATCTGTAATGTCAGCGATGACCTGGTAAAAGTCTTCAGTAATTCACACTTGCATCCTCAGTATCACCCATACTGAGGATTGAACCTTCAACATCCAGAAGATTGTCACTTACAAGTGAATAAACACTTAAAATGAGAACAGTCGTCCAAATAATACAGAATGTTACTTTTAACAATTTGGATATTAGAATGTAAAGAGTGTTTTTAACAACTGGTTAAAATTCAGTCATCTCCGTCGACTTATTTACGCCAGACTTAACAATTCACTTTTAAATAGAAAAAAAAATGTTCATTTTTGGTAACCAGAGCGTGATATTTTTCAATTATTTCACCTCCGACGATAGAGCAATTTCACTTTTTTTTTTTTTTTTTTTTTTTTAAATAAATTTAAAAGGTGATAACGCACGTATTTATTTATACTGAAATCGTTCCAGAACTCCCTCACCAAGAAAATTAGTATCTTTTTCACCAATCGTAGTTTTGCTCCCACAAATGGCAACACATTCACGGGGGGATTCCGTTCGACATCGACTAAACTATGAAACTTGGAAATTACACACTTGAAAGCAATATATAATTCGACACCGCAAGGTTTAAGTTTTCTAACTTTTCTTTATGAATTAAACTTAATTTTTAAGGGCGAATTCTCATGTAACTTATAAGACTATCTTTTCTAATTTCTTGTAAACGATTGCTAATAAAGATGAGGATTGATAGCTTTGCTAATTCGGACTAGTGTTTTCATCTTAAGTGCTATTTTAAGAACGTTTCGATCGATGTAACCTCTGATCTTCAGATGTATCTTGTTGAACTTGGGAATTTTTCTATCCAACTTTGAAATCTGTACAGAATTTGGAACGAGACTCTTTATTTAATCCATGTTCTCGTTCCGTCAACCATGAGCGGGTACAAAAAAAAAGCTGAAGTAATTCGCAGTAGTATTCTTAGTATCGCCCGCGCCGAGGATTGAACCTTCAACATCCAAAAGAGTGTCACTTAAAACTGAATTTAACTTAGTACTTTATCCGTTACGCTACGTGCCCTTGCGTATATATACACAGTTGCGTGTAGCTTGCCAAAAGTTACGACAGTGAAATTGTCTTTAATTTGAAAGCAATTTAATAAGTGTTGGCTGCAGAAGTTATTTCTCGAGGGAGTTAATGCTCCGTATCTAGTTGACGAGTGGTTAGAAAGCGTTTTAACGTCTTTCTTCACGGATATCGGGAAGTTGTACGGCTCCTCTACTAATCTCCAACGATCTCTGGGTAAAGTCCTTAAATCACTACAGCCCTATAGTCATCACGTGATTAAACAACCTCAATATGGCTGCTCTGAAGCAAATATCAATGTTTATGTATGACTGCTGCCTGCATGTCAACTTTAGTTGAGTCGAGACTGTACATTTTTTTTGGGGGGGGGGGAATTTGTAAATAGTCCAACATAAACAAATTCCTGATAAACCGCCTCCTTAAGTAAGACACTTTATCAAATCTCCATTACTAACGATTACTACGATAGTATCTCATTGATTACTGTACACTCAATAACCTTTATCCCCGAGTGGCTTCCGGGCTTTGATAAGTGGTGATTATCATGTAAAAAAAATAAAAGTAAAAAAAAAAAAATTAAAATAGCGTGGATTCTAATGCTATCAGATCAGGCTGTCTGAAGATACTGACTTCATGATTTATAATGCATTAAACCTTAGTGTTATTGTTTTTTGTTTTGCTTTATTTTTTTTTTTTTTCAAAACTCAATGATATTCTGAAAGTCAAAAACAATAACAATTTTCTTCTACAAAACAACTACACCAAACTCAATAAATAAATATTTGAAGAGAAAGTTTAAGCATAAAAATCAAAATTACTGGATTCGACATTAACTACCTCAAAAAGAGTTGATAAGACGTCAAACGAAAAGCCACAAAAAACAAAAAAAAAAAAAAAAAACAACAAGCGACATAACGTAAATCCAATAAATACATTTTTTTTTTTTTTTTTTTTTTTTTTTAAATACTAGAGCGTAAAATAAAATTTTAAATAAAATCCTGAGCTGATTGATGGCTTACTATGACCGAGCCGAACCATACTTTATTTCCGATATACTGTTCAGGGCCTGGTTGATCTCAAAGTTGAACATTTAGTTACTACACGGCCTTCTCTGCACTCTTCCACCATATCTTTATTTTTTATTTTACAAAGGAGCTGTCACTTATTAAGGCCCAGAGGCCACTCGAGGATAAGGATAAATTAGTATACGGTAGTGAAAGGGAAAATATCGTAGTAATTGTTAGCAGTGGAAATTTGGTAAATTGGATTACTTAAGGGGGCACCACATTAAGAACCTGCTCAAGTTGGACTTGAAGACAACCATATTGTAGTCAGTTGGAAAGCAGGAAAACGGAAGAGAGTTCCACAGACATGCAGTTCTAAGAAAGAAACTTTGTTCATGGAATCTACGTTTAGGTTTAGGCATAGATAAATAGTGGGGGAAATTAAGTGGTTTCAGCCAGATTAGTGTTTTTCGTGAAAATCAGGCCCGGGAGACCATAGATTGGAGCTCAGACGAGCACTTGCTATGAAAATAACAATAAAGCAGAAACAGGCTTGCAACATCTCTTCTGTGGGAAAGAGGTTGCAGAGAAGAGAAAAGGGCATCTTCCACTAGGCTACGAAGTCTATTTTGAACTATGTCAAGGCAGAATAAGCTGCTTCTAGTAGTCCTGCTCAGATGTGGCAACAGTACTCCATCTTTGGGCATACTTGGCTCTTATATAGGCAGAGAATTGCATCAGCAGTGAGATATCTACTGGAGCAGTAGAACGCTCTCACCATTTTTCCTGCAGCCTTGGCAACGGATTTGATGTAAGTAACCTTATCCCTGAGTGGCTTCCTGGCCTTGATAAGGAGATCAGGAGTAAAGATCAGACCCGGAAACTAGTCAAAACATGTAGTGTCCCCATGAGGAGAACTATTCATTTCAATTGATGGCAGACGGGGATCAGAGCGTTGATGATATAAAGATAGAAGGTTGGTTTTAAATGCATTAAAATTAACCAGCCACATCTTTCCCCATTTCACCACGTGATCAAGATCAGAGGAGAGAACTTGGTCGTTTACAGCCTTTCTAGATATCGATTGGTTTATGCTTTCGTATATACTTTCCGGATTAATTACACATCTAAGATTATAAATATGGTCATGTTCTCCTTTCATTCAATTTTATATCATACTTTAGATTAAGCAGGGTTTTTTTTTTTTTAACACAACTTATGCAAGTTTTGATAAATTTACGTTTAAAAAAGAAATAAAATTAATAATAAACTAAAAATTTTAATTACGCTCCCTCTCCCCAGGCGCTTCTTCAGGTGTGTGATACTATGTTCAGTGAGGTATGCTTCAAAGGTATTAGATTTCGCTAGTATATGTAGTTTCAGTTAACTTTCTGAATAAACTTTCGTAAGAAGGGGTGTTCACAAGAGAAGCATTAGCACTTTTAGCCTGTTTGTATTTCAGATTTTCTAGTTTTTTTTTGTTTTTTTTTTTTTTTTTTTTTTAAGATTTAAAAAAGAAAGCAAAATCTTTACTTAAAAAGGGGGGAGTGCTTGTTAAGATACAGTTGACAGATCGATTATTTTTTGTTTGTTTAATATGTTGTTTTAAGCAAAAAAAGCAAAAAAAAAAACAAAAAAACAATATTACGTAATCAATTTTTTTTTACATGGGCATAACCACTTATCAAGGCCAGAGACCACTCGAGGATAAGAGTTAAGGGTGTACAGTAGTCAATTGGACAATATAGTAATCGTTAGTAATAGAAATTCGGTAAATTTGTTAACTTAAGGGGAACAGCTCATCAAGAACTTGTTTACATTGGACTTGAAGACAACCATATTGTAGTCAGCTGGAAAGCAGGAAAACGGAAGACAATTCCATAGGGGTGCAGTTTTAAGAAAGAAGCTTTGTTTATGGAATCTATGTTTAGGTTTAGGCACAGATAAAGAGTGGGGGAATTATTGATAGTGTTTTCAACTAGAGTGTTTCTTGTGAAAGTTTGGCGAGGGGAGACCATAGATTGAAGCTCAGTCGAGCACTTGCCATGGAAATAACGATAAAGCAGAGACAAACTTGCAACATCTCTTCTGTGAGATAGAGGTTGCACGGAAGAGAAAAGGACATCTTCTACGAGGTTACGAAGTCTATTTTGAACTCTATCAAGGCAGGACAAGTTCTTTCTTCATGCCGAAAATAGTAATATATAAGAAAATTACGGAAAATCATTGAGTAGAAATTTATTTCTAGTTCAAAAAGTTTTACAGAAAACTGGACAAAATCGCATTTTTCTTATACCTTATAAATTAGGCAGTAGGAGTCTAAACACAGGGGATATAACTCCAAAGAGAATATTTTAGATTGTGTCATAGCGGCAATATCTGGTCTATAAAGAAAGCTTTTTTTGTTTTTGTTTTTTTTGTTACTGAAACACATAGCTGTTCCACTTGAAGAAATTTTGTAATTTTTGGCTATATTACTATTTTAAACATGACAATTAAGTACGTGATATTGCTTTTGATTAAAACGAAATATTTAACAAGTCGATTTGTCAACTATAGCTTAACAAGCAGCAGAAAAGTAGACTTCAACTATTCTAACAAGTCTGTAATTTTACAGACAACGAATGAATTGTAATAAGATTATAGCACATTTTATACAGATGTAATTCATGCCAACAGATAAGCAAGCTTTAAAAAAAAATAAATGAATAAACTATAAGAAAAAATAATTATGTGATGTAAAAATTATATGATGCAAAAACGAAAATAAAAGCGAAACAAAAGGAAAAGGAACTCCCGAATATTGTATATATAGCTAAGTACACACATTTCTAAATATCTCACACAGGTTTTCGCTACCACCCCCATCCCCAGCCAAATATTTTTTTTAATTTATAAATAAGCTAAAAGACAGATGCCAAATCAGCAAACATGGCAATGAAGGGGGTAACTGCTGATTACACGACGAATACGGGGGGGGGGGGCTAATAAAAATAATGTTTGAAAACCCCAAGGGACGCCAATTCCATCACTTCGAAAATAATATTTACATTTTAGATCAGTTATTAAAAAAATAAATAAACAAGATTTTTTTTCTTCTAAATATCCCCTTCTCCATCTGGAAAAATGTGAAAATAAATACCTATTGTATACAATTACTCGGACACAAGTTGCTAGTTTGTTTAAAGTTGAAAGAATGGAGGTTCTCAAAGATATTAGCGCTTAATAGACCACACTGGGTCCGCTAAACGTTGATCTTAATCAACATAGTCGATTGCAAAGCCCATGGCAGTATTCATTAAGGCAATCATCTACCCCACTGCTTTATTCGTTCAAGATTTTTTTTATGTACGTACAAAATTGAAATAAAGGCAATGTCATGTTTTAGACAGTTGACAAAAATAATGGTGAGAAAAGAGGGGTATGATCAGAATTTATCTCACATAATGGAAATAGCATGGTTATAATTTCTACAAGACACTCATTTAAAATTAATCTCGATTATGTTAAATAAATCTTTTATATACTTTTTATTTATATACAGATTGATTTATTTTTTTACTAGCGATTCTGTGGCATTTTTAGTCGCGTGCAAGCGACTATGTCACTCCGTCGGTCGGTCTGTCTGTAACACTTTTGTGCTTGGCCTTTTTGGTTAAGATCAAAGATCTGTTAATAGATGCTGTTCTTAGCTTTTTAAGCTTTTCTTGGCCTTTGGGCCAAGATCAAAGTGTAGTAAGTTTTTTGTTCATTGTTGATTTTCAATGTATTTTTAACATGAATAAAGGATTTAATATCTCCAAGTATAGTATCTGTTCTTACTACATGCTGCACTTATGTTTGTAACTTTGTGATATAAAGTGGGGGGGTCACTTTTCTGTATTAATTTAATGTAAAATGATCACCCACTTTACAACCAGTTAGTCTCAAAGCCATTCAAGTCATTCTCCAGATCATTCAAGTTGTTTTTGAAGGATTCCAGTTATTTTTTAAGCATTCAAGTCATTCTTAAGGTCATTCAATTCATCCTTAAGTTCATTAAAGTCATTATAAGTCAATTACTTTTTATTTATTTAAGTCATTTCAGCCCATTTTTCGGTCATTTTAGTTTATCTTTAAGAAGTTCAGGTCAATCCTACATTCACGCATTCATTCATTACGTGAGAGCACACGACTAATGGCTATCGGCCTTGTTTTCTTTCTTTTCGCTTCCTGAGCGCTTTTTAAGAGAGAAGTTAACACTGTTTACATTCTAGTCCTCCCTCTTTGGGAAGTGTTATTTGTAATCATTAATTTATTTAAAAAATACCACATATTCGCTAATAAAAATAAATAAGTGAACAATCTTGCATTGAAAAGCGATTAAAATGCTGCATAAAAATTGATAAGGTCCCATGGTCTTGTGGTAAAACAAGGCTACTTATCGAGCGGTGATGAGTTTGATCCTTATTAGCAAGTTTAGCCATATTGGAGAAGTGATACTTCAAAACACGCCTGTTTATGGATAACTTACTTTTATGCACGTGAAAATATTTAATTAATAATTAAATATATATTATATGCACATATACACACACACACAAATCACTCCAGACAAAGCGTGAAACCACTTGATGTAAGGAGCAAAGACAGAGGATTATCGCAAAGGCAGAAGATGCCTATGTATTTTAGTCGTGAAAAGACCAAGGCTGTGACAGGAGGAAAATAGTTAGCAGTAAGAGTGTGTAGCTTTTGGAAAGAAGCAACTTAAATAGGAAGGTGTAGTACCAGGAGTTATCAGACCAGTGAATTGATGGAAACGACAAGACCAACGAGTTAAATGAGTTGGAACAAAGGAATCAAGAAACAGACAACTCTGAAGATTACATGCTACAACAGTTCGGGACAAGATCAAAGTGTAGTATCTGTTCTTCAGATGCTGCACTTCTATTTCTTGTTCTCTTTCGGTGGAGGAGAAATCCTTCACGACTGAGACAATTTTTATTTTTGTACCTTTTCTCCACGTTAAAAACGACCCTGGTGTCTAACTCTGTCCCGTGGGGAGGCATAGTAAATAGGTACAACAGTATGTGAGGGAGATTGTAGAAAAGAAGTGTGGAGGCTAATCAAATTAGAGATAGGTTTCTGCACTTTATCAAAAAAAAAAAAAAAAAAAAAAAAAAAAAAAAAAAAAAAAATTAAAATAGGACAGAGATACCCCATAGATAATCTGATAGTTAATTTACAGAGAGAGTTCGTTTTGTTGGGTTTTACGGCATGTCAATCCTTTGGGTCATTTTATGCCGAGTATCTATGGGTTCAGAAGACCTTTATCCCCTTCTCTAGCTAACATAAGTGGAAGAAGTTCAACTTTGACGTTTGCTAATAAAGTCAGCAATTACGGTTGCTGCTGCTTTTCCAACAAGCATACATGTCCACAACTACCATTTATCCTTTATGACGTCACCTTTTAAATTTACGGATTCATTCATTTTCAAGTACATATATTCTAACTTATGAAATTATGTCAGTCAGATTTTCCAAGTTAGACCTAGATAGCAATGTATCTGCCAAATCAATATTTTATTTTGAATAGTCAGTCTTTTTAGGAAAATTATCACTGTTCTATGTCAATAAGCAATTTTCCTATCGGCAGGGAGGAGGGATTCATTTTATTTACATTTTAGCTGCTCCCTTCTCGTTAACCTTTGCATCTTCAAAATAACATTTTTTTTAAAAAATATACTAACACTTATTCTATACTGAAAAACTTTTAAAGAAAGAGAGGCTTAAAACTATTTTCTGGGACACGATCCCGGGCAACCTTAGATAACCCTGCTAGTTGTTAAAAATAAGAGAAAAACGATTAAATGCCTCTCTTTTGTTTTTTGACATGTGTTCTCCTAACAAGGCATATATAATATGCATATAAGGGGCTACTATTTGAGATCATGCCTAGGAAAGTTTAACAAGATGTTGGGTTACCTTACATTCAAACTTCTACATATCAGTACAGTCGGGGAAGCAGGTAGCAGGAAGGGAAAAAAATGTAATAAAATAAGGGAATTCCAAAGTCTAGCTGTTAGAGGGAAGAAACTATTGAAGTAGAAAGCCTTCTGACATTTAGAGTTCTCAGTGAAGGGGTGAGATTTTGTTGCTAGCGGGTTTGCCGGAGATGTGTAGATTGAGGGAGCACAAGTGCACAGTCATTGAAATATTTGTAAAACCGGCATAGAGATCAAAATCCGTAATTAATACGGTTTTCTTTCTTCTATTATCACGTTATCCTTTCTACAATTGCATACATTCAAGAACATATTCCCAATCTGGTAGAATTCTTGAAAGATTAAACAGTTTTTTATCAAAATGGCCTTTTGACATTTGTCATGTTCTGCAGTTAGTCTAGATTCGCTAAGAAGATTTTGTAACCTGTTGGATTAAATGTGTGTTGTATAACCCTGATAGATATTCTCTGGCATACTAGGTTATCGTCATCATATTCGGTTTAACATCTGTTTTAGATGCTGGTATGAATTTGACGGCTTTTAGAAAATGGCTTCTAAACTACCCTGTCTCTAGTCAAATCTTTATTTTTTTTCTCTTTTCTCAAACCGAGACATCTCACTGTATTTTATGCTGAAGAACAAATACAAAGATCAATGCTAAATATAAAAGCGATTCTTCATTTTAGTAGTAGTTAGTTTGATTGATTTTATGGTATATCAACCCTTTCTAAGATTATTTAATGCCAAATCAAATGGCTCCCGAGAGCCATTTGATTTTGCATTTTTGTAATAGGAGTACACTAAATGAATGCAATAATCCTGACTAGATTCGAATTCTGGTCATCAGATTCCAATTACGCAACGCATACCACCATTATAGCAGCAGTAGTACACATTTTTAATGAAACGGAAATAAGATTAACATTAAAGTCCTTACTTTGATTTCCTGTAAAAGTTTGTTGAAAGTGAAATGTTAAGAGCAGAAAACTAGACCTCACAGAATGAATCCAATCTAGCAATGGGAAGATATTTTTTTTTTGGGGGGGGGGGGATGCACAAACCATGTACAGGTTTTGAACTCGGTTGTGGCCATGTTTAATATGTCGTCTGTTATACCATGGGTTTCTACAGTTTCCTCTCTTATAATCCGTAAATCAGTTGTGAATTTCAAAACTGACCCGTTATCTAATTTAGGTGTGTGTGTGAGGGGGGGGGGGGGATTTATAACTAAACAGTGATGGCCTTGTGCCTAATTTGTTAACGTAATTTTACTTTAAAGCAAATAAATAATTCAAAGTGCGATATCGGTTGTCATGGATTGACAACCTGGGTTCATATCCAGTTCGTTGCATAGAAACAGATTTACATAGTGTTGGCAAACTTCATGTAGTCATTTCTGTAAGTACCCAATATTTTTCTAGAAAGAATCCTAACTAAAAGATACCAGGAAAATCAATGCCAAGAGAATCATTCAATACATATGAAATGAATCAGTGAATGTAAAAAAAAAATTTTAAAAATGTAGAGAGAGAAAGGGAAGAGGACAAGAGTAATAAAAAGTGTGTGTGGAGGGGAGGGGCAGTAAAAAGTGATAAAAGACAGTGAGAAAGATAAAAAAAAAAAAAAACAGTAAAGGGACAAGAATCAGAGAAGGGAGTGAAAGCAGAAAGTGTGAGGAAAGTATGACAAAATGAGTATTCTAAGAAGAATTCCTGGATAAGTATTTTCTAGTTTAAAACAATATATTATCGATTATATAAATCTCACCTGTTTGTTTAAATGTATGTATGTATGTATGTATGTATGTCTTGCAAAACTTTTGACAGAGGCAACGGATCCTGACAAGATCGGTATCATTTTGAAGCTCGACGTCTTAGGTGACAAATATCGAAAACTTGGCCAAAAACATTAATTCCTCCACTCTAAACTCAGCCGTTTTGTACATGGAGAAGTCGATTTTGTCCCCCCTCAACATTTTAGCAAGACAGTCGCCGTTGGATTGATTGACTTCGGTTAATTTCAACGCTTTTGACTTCCAGTCGCATCATGGAGACATCAGCTAAGACGTCAGATTTTCTTTCACTTTCTTTTCCGCCTTTTTTTTTTTTTTTTTTACAAAGGCATCACCACATTATCAAGGCCCAGAGGCCACTCAAGGATAAGGGTTAAAGAGTGTACAGTAGAAGTTGGTCAATATAGTAATCATTAGTAATGAAAATTTGGTAAATTTAATAACTTATATGGAACCGCTCATCAAGAACTTATTTACCTTAGACTTGAACACAACCATATTGTAGTCAGCCGGAAAGCAGGAAAACGGAAGACAATTCCACAGGCGTGCAGTTCTAAGAAAGAAGCTTTGTTCATGGAATCTATGTTTAGGTTTAGGCACAGATAAAGAGTGGGGGAAATTATTGATAGTGTTTACAGCTAGACGAGTGTTTCTTGTGAAAGTTTGGCGAGGGGGGACCATAGATTGAAGCTCAGTTGAACACTTTCCATGAAAATAACGATACATCAGAGACAAACTCGCAACATCTCTTCTGTGAGATAGAGGTTGTAAGGAGGAGAAAAGGACATCTCCTACGAGGCTACGAAGTCTATTTTGAACTCTATCAAGGCAGGACAAGTCCTTTCTAGCAGCTCCTGCCCAGATGTGGCAACAGTATTCCATCCTTGGACGTACCTGGCTCTTATATAGATAGAGAATAGCATCAGCAGTGAGATATCTACTGGATCGATAGAAAGATCCCACCATTTTTCCAGCGGCCTTGGCAACAGATTTGATATACGTGTTCCATTTAAGATCATGAGTAATGGTCAAGCCCAGAAGCTTGTCAAAACTTGAGGCCTCCTGAAGACGAGAGCCATTCATTTCAATTGATGACAAATGTGGATTAAAATGTTGATGATGTAAAGAGAGAAGCTTGGTTTTAGATGCATTAAAAGTAACCAGCCACTCCTTTCCCCATTGTACTACATGCTCAAGATCAGAGGAGAGAGAATTGGAGAGTACTTGCTCGTTTACTGTCTTAGATGTGGTACCATAAATGGTAGTGTCGTCAGCATAAATGTCTACAAATGATGTAAGGATATGATTTGGAAGATCATTAATGTAGATCAGGAAAAGAGTTGGGCCCAGGATGGATCCCTGAGGGACACCGGCATTAATACTGAGAGCTTCTGATTTTTGCCCCTCAACTACTACTCTTATGAACCTATCAGAAAGAAATGATTTAATAATTGAGAAGACTTTTCCAGCTATACCATAGCTAGCGATCTTATGAAGTAAACCTTTATGCCATACCCTATCAAAGGCTTTAGATATGTCAATGTTCATGGCACAGGTTCGAGCCTGCCTGCCAACACTCCCCCCCCCCTCTCAGCACACACCTCTAAACACACGAGCACCCAGGCTAGTCTCAAAATAAGGGGTAAGTACCGGATATATTTATAGAAAGAATTCTAACTAGAAAGATGGGGGGGGGGACAAATAATCATCTAATTATGAAATGAATGAATCAGATACTTGGAAAGGTTTACTATGTAAAACTAGCAGGAGTACCAGTTTTTCAATCTTTCAAAATACAAACACTTTTCACCATTCTTATGACAATGAGTACCTCTTACAAATATTTTTAAAACAATTGAATGGAAATAGATAACTGAGAGTCATTGTTTTTTTTAATGGGAAATAACGATATTTATTTTCAATACTTTTCTTTTAAATAGCTAATATTCAGTCCAGTGAAACAAATATGTAAGGGGTGTAACGTGTAAGATTATAATTACAACCTCCCATTCCTTATAGGTGGGAACATCAGTTAGTTATTCATAGGATATTTAAAATTCAGATAAATAAGTAAGGAAAAGAAAGCTGTGTCCTTGCATTGGTTGGACTTGTTTGGCTTCTTTCTGATCTAAAAACAGCAAAGAACCACTCAGTGCGCCTAAACAATAGGACATCATTCTTAGACAACGACAGTAAAATAAATATAATTTCTTCTTATTTAAAGAAAATGGCGACAAAATAAAAAAATAAAAAATGGTTATGTTAAAAGAAATAAAAATGTCTTCTAGAAAAGAGATTGCTTCTTTGAAATGTTACAAGTGTTCAAAACATGGGTTATCTCCCTTTTAGTTACACTAAAAAACTAATTTTTTATATTGATAATTCAAACAATGAAATAAGTTTTCCTATTTTAACATCTTTTAGTAGGAATATAATTTTTAATCATAATAAAAAAAGGGTTTGTATTACTGTACACAGATTCGAAAAAGTTGTCAAAAAACAAATATATAACAAATAAATGTTATCAAAGGCAAGGTAAATTACTTTTCTACCTAACTGGATATATTTTTCGTGTTTTTATTCAATGTAACATGTTTATTCAGCTCAAAAAGCATACAGTGTTTACCGATGTATTGGAAAATTCAAAATGGCGGCCGACACTCTCTTTAACACGGTAAGTTCAGGAAAAGATGTTATAAATAATAAACTAGACAAAATACTGTTAGAAATTCGCTCATTATATGTTACCGTGACATAAGTTGACATATATTCGGTGTTTTTTTAATAGTATTTTGTCTAGTTTATTATTTATAACACCTTTTCCCAAACTTACCATGTTAAAGAGAGTGTTGGGCGCCATTTTGAATTTTCCAATACATCGGTAAACACTGAATGTTTTTCGAGCTGAATAAACATGTTACATTGAATAAAAACACAAAAAATATATCCAGTTTGGTAGAAAAGTAACTTATCTTGCCTTTGATAACATTTATTTGTTATATATTTGTTTTTTTGACAACTTTTTCGAATCTATGTGTACAGTAATACAAACCCTAAAAAAATGTTACGCTTTGTATAAATAAATTTATATTGTTTTGTATAGCATTCACTCAAGGTTGGTTGAATGAGCTTCCTCCAAAGGAGGAAATGTCAAGAGAATATCAAATTTGCAGGCAATCCTTAGTCACCTGTAAAGTTATACTAAAATTGGTTATAAAAAATGAATAAAAATTTTAAAACTTTACACGTGAACACATGTCTTTTTTTTTTGTTTTCTGACAACTAAACTATGTGACTTACACATTAATGTTTTTCAATTTTTTATTTAATGACTATTAACCGATTATTTATTGAAATGACGATAAATAACTTAACACACTGACAACCGAATGTGCCAAATTCGAGCACAGTTGATTCCAATCAATATTTTCAATTGGAAATGTTGACAAATACTTAAGATTTTTTTTGTTTTGTTTTTTTTTTTTTTTTCTTGATTATATCAGGTTGGTGCAAAAATAATGATGTTCAACTTCAAGTCCAAAAACTATATTTTTGCACCATTTAAAAAAAAAAAAAATTTTTTACATGGGTTCGTTAGTGTTGTATCTATGCTGGTAATTTGTAGTCTTAATCTTTCTATCGAGGGGCATTCGCTATATAGTTATTTCTGCTTACAGCTTCAGGGTGGCTAAGTGGTTAAGGACACAAACTGACAACCCGGGTATGGCAAGTTCGAATCCAGTTCGTTCCACAAACAATTTCATTTAGGGATGTTGGCAACCTTCACATGGTCTCTCTCTTAAATACCCAATGTCTTTCTAGAAAGAATTCTAACTAGAAAGATATCAAGGAAACGAATGCCAACAATAATTATCCGATTCATTCGATAGGAATGAATAATGTTCAACAAAAGCTTCTTCATTAACGTTACCATTAAAATCAAACTAGATATAAAAAAATTTTTTTTAAATACCCATTAATACCTGGGAATCTGAAAGAAACATTTTTAAAAGACAAACAAGAGAGAAAGATCATCTCAGTTGATGGAAACGAATGCCAACAATAGAATCATCTGATACAAAAATGTATAAATGATGCTCAACAACAACAACTTAAGGTAAAGATAAAAATGGAGCAATCCAGAGAGAGGGGTGGCGCCCTCCCCTACATCTTCATACAATAGTCAATGAAAAGGAAATCTTCAGGTCGCCCTTGACTGCAGTTAATATATTCATTAAGCATTTCTTTGATAGACCGTTAGTCAGTCACATAAGTTTGAAATAGTTTTCATTGATGATTAATGGCATTTCTAACTATGAACAGTTTTACTTTATATATTTCTCCTTGATCCAGAACAGTGTTTCTCAACCGGGGTCCACATTGGCCCCTAGGGTCCATGTAACATTTCTGTGGATCCACAGGCAAAACATGTTCTTATGCCCAATAGCTATAAAGGTGTCCACCAAGAAAAAAAGGGGATCCATGGATCAAAAAAAAGTTTGAGAAACACTGATCCAGTTCGTACCATAGAAACATTTGCAGTGTTAGCAGCTTTCACGCAGATTTCAAAAAGCAGATTTATTAACCAACTGAATTTGTTACGAGAGTAATATATTCTTTTGGAACAAGTTCATATCAGATTAAGAAGTACGTTGGATATTTGAAGATAAAATTAGATAAATTATGAAATAAAGATGAAAAAGTTGGCAGTGGGGGCACATATTTGAGAAGTTCAGGATAAAATTTTTAACAGAACCTAATCCGTATACTGATACTATATTCACGGTGTTATTTATGTGCATTTTCCTAGAATCTGCAAAAGCTTGTTACTATTTCATAAGTAAATGAAATGTTTGTTATTTCATATAGAAAAAACAAGTGAAGCATGCATGGTCCTCCATGAGTGCACAGTGAACGAGGCATAAAAAAAATGACCAAGTTTAGCACACACACACACACACACACACCCTTCTTCTCATTTAGACCCAAAAAGTCCCCAGGGAAATTAAATCCTGGTGAAAATGAACAAACGGTGCAGTTTTACGCCTTAACATTTGTAAATTTGAGTTCTGCACCATGCAAAAAAAGAAATGACTAAGTCCATCATTTGCACACCCCCCCTCTATTTAGCACTAAAAGTCCCCAAGGCCTTAACATGTTTAAACTTTAATTCAGCATCATGCAAAACTGCTAAATAGAAATACACAGAAAATTTTGGACAAAGTAACAGAGCCCCTGAGGCACGCCCAAGAGTTACCGCGAAATATAGACGAACAAAATTTATAGAAATCAGTTACAACTTTTCAGAAGGTTTTATAAAAATCCAAGGCATCATTTTTTTTTTTTAATAAGCACAAAAGTTTCAATTTTAGCCATTTTAACCCGAAAGGCTTCCCTAGGAGGGCAACCGGAGTTTTCCCGGAAAATCCGTTCTGTTATTTTTTTTTTTTTTTTTTTTACTCATTATGTTTAATGTTTGTGCAAAATTTTTTAAAATTCCAAGGCGTAGTTATTGAGAAAAGCGCGGACAGATGAACGGACAAGGATGAATTTACAGGTCCACCCTCCTTTTGTTAGGAGGGGGGGGGGGAGCAAAAAATTCAAATGATAATTTCTTAATTAAAACCGCTACTGGTGAAATTAAAAAGATTTTATGCAATTAAATGTTTGTTTTTTGGGGGTTTTTTTTTTGCCGTGTCATTGGATGAGTACAAATTCTCACCTCTTCCTTTGTATATAAAAATTGAAAATTTTTATAACACGGACCAACAATCGCCATATTTGACTGACGTAACATTTTTTCCTCTATCTTTTGTTAATAAAGATGTATAAAATATACAAGAAATAAACGATGACAATCAAAAGGTTAAAACTTTATTAAATCACTAAATCAAAGGAAAATACTTATAGCATTTGCTCCACTTACTTACTTTTTAGTTATTCGTGTAGAGTTTTTTTTTTTTGCATCTTTATAGGTTATTGTATAAAGTTTTTTTTTTATAAAGCTATATATTAATACGATAGCATGTGTTATTTTCTGTGTCACACTTACATCCGGGTCATTTAATTGTTATGTACTTCCATTTCTTGTCAAACAATTTTACAAAGAATTCTTCATAAGTTTTAGTTATAGCTAATGGCATTGAGTCATCTATTTTTTTTTTTTTTTATAAATAATTTTATCAAGAATTCTTCATAAGTTTTGGTTTCGATTATAGCTGAAGGAACTCAAGTTATATATATACATATATTTATTTCATAAGTTTTTATTTCGGTTTCGATTCAAGCTGATGCACTCAAGTCATAGGGATATTTTTTTTTTTTTTAAATCGCAACGTTATAACATAAAAATCGATAGAACATTAACTCTATAATAATAAATACGAAATCTGCAAAAATTAAAATATATGTAAGCATACTTTACGACCGGGGCATCACGAACACTGCTGGTGTTTTTGCACATTTGTACCGTTTTCTCATCATATTTCAATCTGCAGACAATTTCTCGATTGGATAAACTAGAAAGGTGGAGATTGCCGAGCATTTATGCTAGCTTAGATAAATACTTTTGCAGTTTTAACAAAAAAGCTACAATAATATCAGAGCGTCTCCATTTAAACTGAACATCTACAGAATGCCAACATCAATATGAATGCGTCCCCCTGCGGAATTTCCACAGGTCCCGCTAGTATTATTTATTATTATTATACACACGCACACTCATTTATATATATATATATATATATATTTATTGTGTACAGAAAGTTGTTAGATGAGATAAGTCATTGGCACCGTCGGTTTCAAGCCCGATAATTAGGACCGTTTTAGATGGCCATATCAAGCTCTTTACAGCCAATACTCATCTCTTCTTTATCGCCTTTTATTTCTCTATAATTTTACCTGTTCATATTTGACTTTTAATTGAAGTATCCTAGTGTTCACGTAATTTAAAAAATTAACTTCAAAACTCCGCAGCAACAAATAAGCTTAAAAGCAGTTTAAAATATCTGCCTTTTAGGCAACAAAGCATCTCTAATCGTAATTATTGTTGTTTCAGGTTATACACTGTAACATTTAGTTCATATGCCTCAACTTTCTCTTGGTGATCGTCAGGAGCTCATTAATCTCCACCTTTCAAGTTTATCCAATTGAGAAATTGTCCGCAGATTGAATTATGATGAGAAAACGGTACAAATGTGCAAAAGCACCAAAAACACCTGCAGTGTTCGTGATGCTCCTAAATCTGGTCATCCTAGAGTTGTAAACTTTTTACAGGGAAGACAATGCTATCAAGATCTGCAGCCTCAGAAACAGATTTAAAACGGCTCTCCAAATCCAACAACAGTTGTTAAAAATGCTTTCTTTCTACAGTTAAGAACAGATTGAAGGAATTTAATTTTCGAGGCTGTGTTGCAAGACGCAAGCCAATGATTTCTGTAAAGAACAGAAAGCATCATGTGGACTTAGTCAGATGCAATGAAGATCATGACTCATCATATTGGTCAAAAATGATTTTTTTTTTTTTTTTAACAACAAAAACAAGTTCAATTGGCTAGGCAGTGATGGTAGGCAATAAATCCGTCGAAGGAAATTCGAAGAATTTAATCTTAGGTGCACAGTTTCAATGCTGCAAGTTTTATGTTAAGTTTTAGTGTGGGTGTTATTAGTGCTAATGGTCTAGGACCTATAGGTCGCTTACAAGGTTGAATTAATTTGACCAAGTATATTAATGTCGACCGAACATTTTCTACCCTACTTTGTCCAAAATTTGGATAATAATTCCATCTTCATGCAGGGTAATGCTCGCATTTACACAGCTGGCAATGTCAAGAGGTTCCTTGAAGAACAGGATATTGCACAATCTTCAGACGCCAATCCTATTGAAAACGTATGGCATTACATAATGCAACAGCTACGCAATGATAGAATTTCAAGTCTAGAACTTTGGAAAAAAATTAAAGGGAAGTGGGATGTTCTTTCATTGGAGTATTTAAGAATTGCCCAAATGATTGCGGGCTGTCAAATTGCAGAAGGACTATGCTACTGAATATTAACTAGTTCATTGTGTCCCTGTTTTATTTGTGTTGCATTAACGTTCTAAAGTTACATTTAAATAACAATTTTCCAATGCATAGAGTTTCTTTTTGCCTTCTCGATTTGAAATTAATTTTTTTTAAATTGACGTGAACAATAGAATATTTGAATTAAAAGTCATATATGTACAGGTAAAATTAAAGAGGAATAAAATTTTGAAAAAATGACAAGTGCAGGCTTTCTTTTTGGCGCCACATATATTTGAAAAGGTATATACCCGAACAGGCAAAACAAAAGTGCAAGTAGAACAGCAGCATCTTAGGAATATCTGTTCTAGTTTTTAAATGACGGCATGGTTAAACAATTTTGAGAAGTATTATTGTTTACATGACCTAACTTTGCGGTCTTTCTACCTCCCTATAAACAAGGTAAAAAAAAAAAAAAAGACTATCAAATGTGTTGTGTAACTCGATCTCCATGATGGTCTATGGTCCTTGGAGAAAATAAATCAAAAAAACGTTTTTCCAATTGTGAAGTATTTCGGTCTCTCTTTAAAGAACGCCAATCCCCTGGTTTCTGTTGGCGGTTTCTTAAACTCCCATAGCGCTACTTCAACCTTAATCAGTTGACCCTTAACAATGATAACCCCTCCCTTTTAAGGCTACATTGTCAATGGTAACCTACATTACCAAACGAGAGGGTGGTGCAGCACCCCCTCCCCTTCCTCTTGCCAGAAATGAAGACTTAAAAGTGACAGCAGATTAAAAACCAAGATATATATTTTTTTTGTGTGTGCTATCAGGCACATGTAACAAGGACACCAAAATTGAAATGCAATACATTTTGAAACATGGGCGGAAAATAACATGCTTCACTGAAAAAAAGAAAGAAAAAGAAAAATAAATAACATGCTTCTCTGAAAAAAAGAAAGAAAAATAAAAAGAGTTGGAGGCTTTAACCAGATGTGGGGAAGTGGAATCGATTGTTGACAAGATTTACTGGAGTTTGTGTTTTTATTTTTTTATTTTTTTTTATTTTGTTGTTGTTTTAACTGATTTCAGGGTTCAGATAGATATATTTAGTTCAAAGGAATCTCCATGTCTTAGACTCAAAAGTCAGCTATTTTTGCTGGAGTCAAAGTTGATAGATTAAAAAAAAAAAAATAGATTAAAATTACTCCAAGGTCAGAAGTTGGGGTTTTTTTTCAACTGGTTCTCCAATTTTATAGTGATGAATTAGAAGTCTGTAATTTTTGCAGGATTCGGCACTACTTTTCTAAAACCAACTACAAAGTCAAGAATATTATATACATATATATGTATGCTGTTGTTTTTTTTTAGCCCGTTAAAAATGAGCAAAAGTTTTAGCCTGTAGACTTAGAATGAGTACTATGCAAAATCGATGGTATAATATTAAATTTGCGCTTATTTTTGCATTAAATACAGAATTTAAGTTAGATCAGCTATTAATTTCTGAAAAAAAGTGGAACTTAAATACTAATCTTTATTAACTCCTAACTGTGCATCAAATGGATGAAATAATACTTAGTTTGCTGCACCTTATCATAAAGGTCCATGCAAAATTTCAGCCCAGTAGTTTGAGAAAAAGTGAAAAGAGAGACTAAAAAAATATAATATAGACTAGCGGGGGAGGGGGTACCTGGCGTTGCCCGAGTGTTTGGAGGTGTGTGTGGTCGGGCAGAGGGTGGGGGGTGTTAACGAAAACCTAAGAATAAGCGAAGTAAAAAAACAAAACAAAAAAGAAAACAGAAAAATGAAGCTAAAACTTATCGGTCGTGGGGGGGGGGGAAGAAAAACACAAAAAAAAACTAACATAAGGCAAATGAATGATGTTAAATATAAAAATCGAAAAAACAAAAAAGAAAACAGAAAAACGAACGTTGAAACTGCTTTAAAAAAATCTTGGGGGAAAAAAAAAAGTGAAAAATGGCTTAAATAAGCCCGTTTCGATATTAAAATGTAAAAGTCGGTGGGTACCCGGGTGTTTTGGGGTGTGTGTGGTCGGGGGGGGGGGGGGGGAATGAAAACCTAAGAATAAGCGAAGTATTAAAAAAAAACAAAAAAAACAGAAAAACGAACGTTACGTGAAAAATGTCAAATAAACCTGCTTCAATATTAAAATTTTAAAAATCGAAGACATCTCACACCATGATTCGAACTCAAAATGTTTAGATAATGACCCAACGCTCTAACCAACTGAGCTAACACGACGTACATGAAATTGTGTCAATTCTTCAAATACTTAAACTAAATCAGGTTATGACGTCATCTGACGCATGCGTAGAACCGATCTCATAAGAGGACGGTTTTTGTTGACCCCCCCCCCTGTAGAAAAGTGCCGATTTCAGGGTGAAAAAATTAACGTTTTTGGCCAATTTTTCGATATTTGTCGGGTAAAGGATGGGGCTTTCATATGAGACCAAATTTGTGAATTTTTGCTCTGTCTGTGGAAAGTTTTTAGCAGACACACAAACATACACACATTTTCGCTTTTATATTTATAGCTACACATTTTCAGCACTTATCTCTCTGAATAACTAGTTTAGAGTTCTCTTAAATCAGGAACAAACAGCAACGATTTGTTCATTTAGTGGAATAGAGCAGGGCGGATGGAGGAAGAGGTCAACCTTTCATACAAAAGTTTGGACAACAAAATCCACATCATCGGCATAAATGAGCTTCTACACAGAATTTATAATCTCGTTACATTCATGTATTGAATTCATGAGATTTTACTGTCTTTCTAGCGTGTTGATCAAAGATATCAGATGTGGTTTGACTGGTTGTCCATCTTTGTATGGTCTTTACAAACCTAGATACTGTATTCAAGATATGCAATCCTGATAGCAACCGCATAGACTCCCAGAATATAAACAACCCTAAGTAACATTTATACAGGGTGGTCGCTAGAAAAGCAGGAAATTTGAAGGTCAACTTAGATCATGAGCTTGGAACGATATCTCACAAGTAACCCTTCAAAACGACACACGAGCTTGGATTTCTAGGTTAAGACGCTGCAGTGAAGTGCACGGACGACATTTTGAGTATCTGTGCGTATAATATAACATTTGTCTTTGAAAAACTTTGTAAAAATAAATCGTTGTTTGATAAATTTCCCGCTTTTCTAGCAACCACCCTGTATATGCATTGCTCACACATTCTCTATCTTTGACCTCAGCCACATATATTTCTCATTGTAATTGGAACTGCAATGTATTCCTTTTTAGTATATATGTCTCTTATTCTTTTCTTTGTATATCACATTGTGTATTTCATTACATACTCCATCACTCCATTTACATCAGTCTTTGACAAATTGCTTATCGGTGAATAAAATGTATATCCAACTGATTTTCACATCCTTCCGACATGTGTGTGCTTCCTATAACTAGTTTTGGGGACATTCAATAAGAATCGGAAAAATCAGAACTCATTGGGATATTGAGTCATAAAAATTTGCCTTTATTTTCCAATGCCAAAACCGATCGTTTCTTTTTTTTGTTTTGTTTTAAAACCTGGTCATCCATTGCTGATACTAATAAAATGATAAATATTTATTCATTAGGAACTGTCAGTGAAACAGATCTATAGATAAACCTCTTAAGAGTATTTTTACATTTGCTAAAATAAAGATATATGCAAATATTACATGGGCTTAATAAAAACTCTACAACTAAATATCTAAAGGTTTTTAAAGAATCAGTATCAGTAGTTGTATTGGAATTAAGAATTTAGAATAGAATCTGTAATCTCTATGGCTGACTGGGATAGCTTCCATACATTCATATCTGACCTATCTCTGAATTCCATCTTTAAAAAGAATATGTCCTCTATAGTATCAGACCTGACCGAATGGTTAATTATAGGCATAGACAGATTCATACCATCCAAAAAATTCCAACAAAAACCTAACAGCCAGCCATGGTTTTCCCCTGAATGTGCTGCTGCCATCGCGCACAGAAATCACTTTTTCCATAGCTACCAACGTAATAGATGTACTGAGAGTAAAGCTGCTTTCAGGACTGCCAGCAACCACTGTAAAAGAGTAATAAAAAATGCAAGAGAGCTATATGCTCAGTCTGTTAAATCTAAAGTAGCTGAGCAGCGGCTTGGTTCCCACCAGTTCTGGCAAATAGCAAACAGAATCTTGAACAGAAGCGTGCGTTCTATCCCAACTATCATCAATGGACCTGAGGTCATCTCGTCAGGATCAGACACGGCCAGACTATTTGCCAAGACCTTTGCAGCTAATTCTACCCTATGTGACAAAGGCCATCAACTCCCTGTATTTCCTCCTATAACAGACAACACACTATGCAACATACAAATATCTGTGCGTGAGGTCGCCAAGCTAATCAAGAACCTTGATTCCAGTAAAGCAACTAGCCCTAATGGCATTCCAGTTATAGTGCTGAAAAAGCTCCAACCAGAACTTGCCCCCATACTTACAAAACTGTTTATGCGTTGCCTTAAGTGCTTTCCAATACCCTGGAAAACCTCATCAGTATGCCTTGTATTTAAGAATTCAGGTGAAAAGTCATCTCTCTCCTGTGTGTCATGATTAAGTTGTTAGAATCCATATTAAATAAAGTAGTCAACCACATCAACAGAAACAACCTTCTTAGTGACATGCAATATGGTTTCTGCTCTGCAAGATCTACAGCAGATGTGCTAATGGTTATATCTCATAGGATTAGTGAATCTCTTGACAAAGGCTTCCTTTCCAGAGCAACTTGACATATCGAAGGCCTTCGATAAGGTATGGCATAAGGGCCTACTTCACAAGATTTCCAGCTACAGTATCACTGGAAATGTTTACTCAATCATTAAATCATTTCTCTCCAATAGGTTCATAAGAGTAGTGGTTGATGGGCAGAAATCAGAGGCCTACAGTATTAATGCTGGAGTCCCCCAGGGGTCCATCCTGGGCCCAACTCTCTTCCTGATCTACATCAATGATCTTCCAAAACACGTACTTAAATCATTTGTTGACATCTATGCTGATGACACCATCATTTATGGCAACACACCAAAGGCCGTAAATGACAAAGTTCTCCCTGATTCTCTCTCCTCTAATATTGAGCACGCGGTACAGTGGGAGAAGAGGTGGCTGGTCACTTTTAATGCATCTAAAACCAAGCTTCTATCTTTAAATCATCAACGCTCTGATCCCCATCTGGTATCAATTGAAATGGATGGCTCTCATCTTGGGGAGGCTCCGTGTTTTGACAAGCTTCTGGGTTTGACCTTTACTCCTGATCTGAAATGGAACAAGTACATCAGGGATGTTGCCAAGGACGCTGGGAAAATGGTGGGATCCTTCTACTGCTCCAGAAGATATCTCACTACTGATGCAATTCTCTATCTATATAAAAGCCAAGTACGTCCAAGGATGGAGTACTGCTGCCACATCTGGGCAGGAGCTGCTAAAAAAAGCCTATCCTGCTTTGACAGAGTACAAAATAAACTTCGTGGTTTAGTGGGGGATGCCCTTTCCTCTTCCCTGCAACCTCTCTCCCACAGAAGAGACGTTGCGAGCCTGTCTTTGTTTTATCGTTATTTCCATGGCAGGTGCTCGTCTGAGCTCCAATCTTTCGTCCACCCCTCGCCAATCTTTCACAAGAAACACCCGTCTGGCTGAAACTACTGTCAATAATTTTCCCCACTCTTTATCTATTTATATATATTTTTTCAAATTCCTGACAAACCGCCCCCTTAAGTAAGATACTATCAAATCTTCAATACTAATGATTACTACAATACTATCTCATTGATTACTGTACACGCAATAACGCTTATCCCTGAGTGGCCTCCGGGCCTTGAAGTGGTGACCCCCATGTAAAAAAAAAATAAAATAAAAAAATAATAATAATCTATAATATGTTTGTTTAAATGTATATATGTATGTATGTATGCCTGCCTAAAACTTTCAACTGAGGTGACAGATTATCATGAGATCGGTATCCTTTTGAAGCTCGACCTTTCGGATGACAAACATTGAAAAATTGGCTAAAAACATTAATTCCTTCATCCTCAATTGGGCACTTTTCTACAGGGAGGGGTCGATTTTTTTTTTGCTGATATTTTCGAAAGTCATCCCCTCTTTTCGATTAACTAGCCTTAATTTAAACCTTTGCCACTTCCAGTTTGGTGATGGACACATCGCCGAAGATGTCACATTTTGTTTTCGTTTTTTCATATTATTTTCCTCATTCACGGTATGGATTCGAGCCTCCCTGCTTGCCACCACTTTTTTTTTTCTCAACACACACCTCCAAACACCCAGGCAACGCTAGGCACCCAGGCTAGTTGTATTGAGATTAAAAAAATATTGGAAACATCCCATCGATAATGGTAAAAAACATGCAAAATAGTTGTATGCAGAAAAGATATACTCGATCATTTTGACCATCATAAGCGTAACTATAAATTTCTTATCATTTTCGTTGATCTGTAACGTGGTGTTTCGAATAAAAATTTTCATTGCTAAACGTGCAGATTGAATGGACACACCTCAAGAATATTTATTCTAGGTTCGTTTCTGTCTTTTTCTTATAAGTTTAATGGTAAAATATTAAAGTGAGGGAGATTGCAAGGTCAAGCATGGAAATGATGTCTGGGAATCTGACGTAAAAAAGCATCTAGCTTGTCTGCACGTCAATAACTACAGAATGATAGAAAACAAAAAATGCAACTTCATTTAATTTGGGAAATGTTCCAAAATAGTAATGATATTTCACGAAAAAATAATCAGGAGATGAATTTGGTATTCCATGCTAATAGAAACACTTCCTCTTTTTAAACAAATCATTTTTGTTTTCTTTTGCATATTGTTGCCATGAGAATATATGTAAAAGACACTTCAGATATAAACAACCAAACATTTTTCTAATTATAAGAATGCAGGGGTCAAAGGGGAGGGAGGAGACAGAGACCCGTTGGGTCGCCTATTGAGCTCAGGTTAAATTATTTGAATAAATAAAAAAAATTTACAAAACAAGTTAAATTAAGATAAAATCTGAAATTATCTTCTTTCTGTACAGTCTATACATCTTTCCTTTTTCTCTTAAACTATGGATATATATCATTACTGTCCGTATTGGTATTCCCTTTTGTTTATGATAAACTATTTCAATCTTTTTATTCTTTCCTTTCTATATCATCTTTGATTATGATTATATGCAGCATAATCGCATTGAAAGATTGCTTCCCATTAAATCACCAAAGTTAAGTTGGTCAGTACTAAAATGAGTGACCATTTAGGAGTATCAGGTACTGTATATGCCTTCCGCTTATCTTGGCATTGTTTTGTAGTCATCCTGGACATCTCAAGTAATGCTTACTCAGGAGAGGAATAGTAAAGATTGCTCAACCCTTGCCACACAATTCAGCGCATGACACCATCATCCCTCTAGGACGTGGATCTCCAAAGATTTTGAATGAGGAGGCATATTGCTGACTTTTTAGAACTACACAAGCCAAGATAAAAATAAATTGATAAAGAAACAGTGGATTAATAACTATAAAACAGAGTTAACAGGCCATTTATTTCTAAAGTCTGAATCCGTGCAGAATTTTTTGTTAAAAAATTAACATTCGAAAACTCTTAACTCATTATTATTTAGTCTAATTTAGTACTATTTAGTATAATTTAGTTAATTTACAAGCATGAAATTGGTGCATTTTTGACAATCATATCGGAAGAGGAGGGAGCTATCACAAATGTACTATTGCGGTAGTTTATCAACTTTATCAAATAAACCTCAACCTTAATAAAAAAAAATTATAAAAAAAAAAAAGGAAACCTGTATGATATGCAATACGCAGGTGAAGAAAATAAGTTAAAACAAAGCAGACAGTTAAGATGAAGACTCTGCATACTATACAAGAGAATGTGTTTAATGCATTTTTGCTGATTAGTGAAACTTGAACTACAAAACCTCATTTTTTTTCAATTTTTTTCTTCTCCTGAATAAACAGAAAAACTACCACAGTTTCACATGTCTATTTAAAAAATTTCTTCCAAATATTTTTATGTTTTCTATAAGAGCTCTGTGGGTCAGATTAAAGACCTTGGATGAGTAGATCTGGCACATGGGCTGTACTCTGGAAACCTCTGCTTTAGGATGATCAGATGGTTCTTGTTGAGAGAGAGAGAGAGAGAGGGAGACCAAAATCAAAAATAATAAACAACATATAGAACAAGCCGCACATGCGTGGTTTCCCTCTTGTGCTGCATGTGAGATGCCACAAAAAATAGTGAAGAAATGATGAATGTGAGAAGTGTGAAGGGCCAATGTTACCTTCACATTTTCACCAAGTTTCAGAAAAATCTTATCGATGGGGCAAAAGTTATGAGGTAAAAAGTGTCATTTTTGCAATTTTGAAGCATTTGTGACCCCTTTTGTGTTCCTGGGAATGCTGAATCCCAGTGAAAAATGGACAAACGATGCAGTTTCACGTCTTAAGACATGTATATTTGAATTCAGCACCATGGAAAACTACTATATAAACATGCATATCAAGTTCTTGAGTAATATGAAAAAAGAGCTCCAAAAAGGTATGTTTTTTTTAGCCCTAAAAGTACCAGAGGGATTCGAACCAGGGTCACCCAAACTGAATTTATATTAAGAACAATGGCCTCCACATTTTGGCCACGTTTCAGGAAAATCTAATGGATGGATCACACGCTATCAGACAAAAAGTGTCATTTTTGGCCATTTTGGAACATTTTGACCTCTTTTGAGCCCTTGGGGACGCCGAATCTCAGTGTAAATGGATAACGGTGCATTTTCAGGCCTTAACACATGTATATTTGAGTTAACCACTGAAAAACCACTATATAGTCAGACATATCAAGTTTTTGCTGAGAAATATGAAAAAAGAGCCACAAAAAGAGAAAAGAGGCATTTTTAGCACTGAAAGTCCCCAGGGACACAAGCCAGAATTTTGCCAGGGTCACCCATACTGGATTTATATCAAGAAGAATAGGCTCCACATTTTGGCCAAGTTTCAAACAAATCTAATGGATGGATCAAAAGTTATGGGGCAAAATGTGTCATTTTTGGCCATTTGGGAGCATTTTTTACCACTTTTGAGCCCCTGGGGGTGCAACAGGAATTTTTGTAAAAAAAATTTTTTATTGTGCACATCTATTTAATGAAATACAATTTGTGGCAAAATTTCGGGACAAACTAATGGACGGTAATCTGGCAATAGTCCGGACTAACGGACACCACTGAAAATATAGGTCGCTCTCTGATAAATCGGGGGTTGGGGGACAATTTTTTTTTTTTTTTTTCTTCATACTGAACGACGAAATTCATCTTTTGAACATTTCCATCTCCAACCATCAATTGACTACAAATAAGTTTTACTTGTATTACAGATTTCACACTTCCAAGAATTGGCTATTGCTTGGCAATCTATTGAATCATTTCAGAATTGGCAGACATTTTCATGACAAGTTAGAATACTGTTATTTCTTCAGTTTGCATGAAATCATTGTTATAAACATCATTTACTAAAGTTGTTGGATGCATTCTAAGAAGAGGGGGGGGGTAATTTTCTTTCAAGCGTACACATTACAAGACTAACATCCTCCCAGTAGTTGACAGATGTTCATTCTAAACACTGGACCCTAACAATAGGACAAATCAACAGGAAGCAAGATAATCTTGTTTTAAATTCTGTACATTAATTTAAGTATCTTTTTTTATTTACTTTATTGTTCAATTTGGATATTAAAAAAAAATAAAAATAAATAAAAAATAAACCTAAGAAATAAATATGGCTATCTATATTACAGAGATTCATCCTGTAGTGTAAATAGTTTTTTTTTTTTTTTCTTTAAAAATACTATAAAATATTATGAACGAACATACACTACACCACCTTTTTAAAGGAGGAGGTAATAACTGGAAGAGTGGTCTAATGACACCAGAATTGATACATTATTCCATACACGCACACGTGGATAAGGTAATATCTAGGAAAATGTCATGACAACAACATAGATACAATATCTCTCCATCCATCCATCCATCCATCCATCTATTCCTCAAAAGGAGGTAATCCTCAGGAGAGTGACAACACGTCTGAATTTAACATTAAAAACAGCACGTTCATCTGAAATATTATAGTAAATGAAATTAAACATCAAAATACAGTAATACTAGTTTCAAACAAAATCTTTATTACTAATACATAATTGTGATATTTATTGATAAGAAATTAACTTTATTTTCATCTAATAAAGTTTTAAAAAAGATTAAAATTATGAACAAATCAAATTTTGTGTTTGGAAAAAGAAAAACAAAAAAACTTTCAACAAGATATGAAATTCATTATATTATATGCTATAGCGTTTCATAATCATATCAAAATTGTTGACCCAATCTGCGTAACAGTAAACAAAAAGCTTGATTTGCATATAACTTGAGAACTGTGCGAGTGTTTAAGAGTATGCATGGCTTATTAGTTCACAACCACTACCACTATTTATTTCACTTCTTTCAACACATTCTTTTTGCATAACTAACAAAAAGTACATTTCTTTACTTCCATAGTACCTTATGGAAACTATAAAAGTAAAGCAACTTATTTTGCTATCTAATTTACAAATGTGTACAAGATAGAAAAAAATTCAGAAACATTGTTGGGAAAGGCAGTCACTTTCTGTAAATGCTCACAAAATATTCACGCAGTGGAATCAACCTAAAATGAAAAATGGCGAGAAAAAAAAAGATAAATTGCTGAGTGAGAAATGGCTATTCAGTCATTTACAAATTATGACTATTTAGAAGAATTAAAATGAAATATATTTTTGAAAAAACTCCATCCCAAAACTAAATAATTCTTGTTTCATTCAAATATATATATAAAAAAAACCTTAGTATATATATATATATATATATATATATCTCACGTGCTTTCCTTCGTGTCCGAAGACGACTTCCTGTGAACCATCATTCTCCACTTGTCACGGTCGCGACTGAGGGTCTGCCAGCTTCCAGTAGGGATATATATAATTTTAAAATATAATTATCCATTGACACGTGTTTCGTCGTATACGATTCATCAGAGTGACTGAATCTAGCGAGATTCAAAATCGATACACACACACACACACAAAGTAGCTTCCTTCAGTCTTGACAGTCTATGGATACCCATTGTAAGAGCGCTTGCGCATGGAATTTTTGTGGCAAGAGTTGCGCAATCTACAATCACATTTCTCCTGAGTCGGCGTTGTTAAATACCAGTGGCAAGTGGAAGTTTAGGACGACTGGAAACAATGCAGAGATAAGCGGAGAGCACATGCAGAACCTACAATTTCCAAATGGTCACCAATCTGGTACTAGCCAGGTTCAACATTGCTTAACTTAGGTGATCTGACAAGAACCAGTATGCCAACGTGATTATGCCGTATATATATACAGACACATAGATACATGCATATTTATATACACACACATACACAGGAAGTAAGAAAACTCATTTTTTATTTACTTAGACATTAGTATACGGGGGGGGGTAACTTTATAAAATAGAGATATCTATTTAACAGCAACCCTATAAATCTTTCTAAGATTAAACATCAGTCACAGCAAGCACCTGCAATATTTACATTTGATGTCAGATTCATCTTCAGAATAAATATCTTGCGTCAAATGTAAATATTACAGGTTGCTGCCGTGAATAAATGTGGACATCTTCAAAAAAATGAATTTCCATGTCTGCAAATATCTTCAGAGACCGTTCGACTCACAAGAGTAGAAATTCCACAGTAGTTCTACAAAAGATTCACAGGAAAGCATGGCAAATAGAAATGTAATTATCAATCGATAGTTTCAGTACTCGACTTAGTTATAAATTATAAACTTGAGTCACACCCGCTCAAAAAAAAAAAAAAAATAAATAAATAAAATAACACATTCATCAAAAACAAATGTATGCTGCATCACCTGTGCTGATTTTGTTGTTATCTGCAACTGTGTTATGTCCATCATCTTTAACACAGCATGTCACAGACCAGCATTGTTGTAAAATACCATCTTCTATTACATAAAGGGTAATTGTCTGTCTGTATGTGTTTGTATATCCAGCTAAAAGTTTAAAACTACAAAACGAATACCCACAAGGTTGGTATTTTTCTATCAGTACTCTGCTGGAAGAATAATATCTAAAATTAGGGGAAAAAAATATTCATTACCTGGAGCTAAATTGACAACTAAACTAAATTTCCTCGGGCAAGTAATTTTTTTTTTTTTTTTTTTTTTTCAGTGTTATGTACTAATTTGGAAAGAAAATGCACATTTCTAACTCAAGGAAGGGAGTCGTGCATGTGTGTCCCCAACTAGAGAGGAATGGATTGGATAGAGGATAGAAGGAGGTAAAGAGATAGAAATTTTAACAGAAATAGGTTAAACTTTTGCCCCGAGCAACACCAATTAACCACGTTAGTACAATAATTTACAGTTCAGTTCCTTATTAAACAATGCCCAAGGATGACATTTTTGTGAACTGTGGTATGAAGTTCCCATTGATATGTACCCAAACTTTGTCTCAATTTACAGCATTCAAGATGTTCATTCTTGAATTCTAGCTAAATTAAGAAGCTCATTTAACCCCCCCCCCTACTTCTCGCTCATGATACAACAGTTGCATGAGACATACTGTAACATTTTTGATAACTAACACAAAAGAGTTCTTTATACATAGGAGAGTCTTTTACACCCTTAGAACTTCTTTTCATGGAGAAAGAGGAGAAAGGAAACGTTCACTAAAAGTTTTCTTTAAGGTTTTATTTTGGAGAGAACCGACTCAGGAGAGAGAGACTAATATTCCCTTAGCTAATTATTTAGTTATTAGTTAACTTATCTGAAATGAGTGATGCACAGACAGCGACATTGAGATAACATTTCACACTTAGCAATTATCAAAGTTTTCTACATTATTGGCCAACTGTCTCACGCAGCCCACAGCACACTCACATTATTCAATTATTCCCGATTGGCTCCCACAGAGAATGATCTGAAATTTTGTTTCCCTTCAACTTGAAAAATCTGACATAATTCATCATCTCCCCTGTTTTGTCTATCATTTGACCTGCTGCTCCGTCTTCAACTTAACATCACTCATCTCTGAGAATGATTCCGTTTTGCAGATTTGGATTATCATGCACTCTATGTGACCCTAATCAAAGTCCAGTGATGCAGAAGGATAAGTGACTTAATGTCTACAGCAAACAGTGCCAGCTAAAAATTATTTTTCCAAATTAAAAAATATAAAGAATTCAATAAATAATTGATAAAGTAATGTATTTTTTATATTCAAAACAATAAAACAATAACATTTTATTATTTAATGCAGAAAACAATTAAGTATAATGCAAATTTTTTAACTGACATTGTTTGCTGCGGACTAGAGTCGCCTATTCTTTTATGTCCCTAAGTCCACACTAGTTAATCACTGTTGCCATAAGGTTCCTAATATGTAAAATATCTACTTTGACAAAGTATATGCAAGTAAAACAAAAAAAACAAAAAAAACTTAAATTCAACATCAAACAAATGTGTTTAAAACATTTACTGTAGAGTTGCTACATGAAATCGTTACATTTAGTCAGTAACATCAGTTAATCAAGAGCTCATCTTGTACAATGTGTTCTGTAAATCTTCACATTTTCACTACTGAGTTTAAACAAGCAGCATTGTGTTTCAGGTTTATATTTGAATTTTGTACTTGTCGGCCTATATCTGGTCAACACAGATCACAACAAACAACTTCAGAGTGTTGGTTGTTGTAGATTTTAAGTAAAGCTTTACTCCATGTTTACAGTTACTAGCAATTGCATTTCTTCAATTAAGTAGATTTTTGTGTTTTTAAACTTTATTTCTAGTTTCTCGCTCAGACATAATCTAGATGAATTCTCTAAACATCTACATATTCTAGCTCACCCTAAGATTTTTCATGCAACTCCCAGAAACCATTTGCTTTTCTGAATTTATTCCAAACTAGTAGGTAGTCATGTTCTATATCTGTTTTGTTATTGGTTTTATTGTGCAAGTGTACATTTGTGGCTATGTTTTATATTTTAATTCAAGTGTGGTTTGCCCCATGTAATATTTTTGTTTTGAAGAATTATTTTGGATCGAATGAAATGCAAATCTATAAATATAAAAGCGAAAATGTATGTATGTATGCATGTACGCTTTTCCTCGATGTCCACAAAAGGCTTCTTTCAGAGAAGCGCTCGCTCGCTTCACAACTTAAAACTTTTTATATCATCTATAAATTGTAATATCTCACAGTTAACCACGGAGCTCGCCTGTCTATTTAATTTTATTGATTTTCAAACGTTAATTATTCCACATCTCCCCGCATCGGCACGCGTTACATTCGGTTTTCGGTATAAAAAAAAAAAGCAAAACTCAACTCTAATCACAGGCCCAGAGCCAGTGGTCTCTAGAGAACTAAGTAACGTTTGGTCAATGTCGACTTCGTCATATCAGACGGAAGCTTTCATTTTGAGACGAGGGAGCGGGTTTTTAAAAACAAACAAACCGATTTATTGACCTCATTAAAAACTGTCCCTGCACAAAATGCTAACTGCTGAATAGCTATCGCTGTCACGTCAATCAAAAACGCGCACCTGTTTTTTTTTTTGTTTTTTTTTTTTCCACACTTGACTATTTTCCAACTGCGCGTTGTCAAGGCTTTTTTTTTTTTTTTTTTTTTTCACGGGCACCTGTTTTTTTTTTCACATTTCGGGTTTTTTTCACACACACCTACAAACACCCGGGCAACGCCAGGTACCCTTCACTAGTATATAATAAAATTTAAAGTAGAGGGAATAATCACTTAAGTAATTGACCAGTTTCCTCCTAGAATAATGAAGGAATGAATGCATCCCAAGAAAATAAAGACGCATGGGTCACTAGTTATGGATTGCTAAAGATCAGAAGTGACATGGCTGCCAACAAGTTTCTTTGATTATTGAAGTACCTTTTTGACTCCAATAGAGGCAGGGTGAGAGAGAGAGAAAGAGAGAATGAGAGAGAGAGAGAGGTGCAAATGAACGTAGGAGAGGGAGAGAGTGTAAAGATCAAGAGGGATAAGGTGAGGGTGAAAATGGCTTTCTATTGAAATCATCACATTTCCAAGAGAAATAACAATGTTTACACCACAGACTTTATAGAGGGCAAAGGTCAAGAGTAAAGAGAATTAGGAAGGTAGGAGGGAATAGACAATTGGACAAGGGAATGGAAAAGAATAACTTAAAGATATTTTCGTTGTTTTGTTTTTAATGAAATTATCATCAGCTGATAGTCTGCAAGGTTAAGCTGACACTGCATTCTGGCAAGGTGATAGCAGAGTGGTTCAGATATTGGGCAAGGAATTTCAAGGTCTAACATTTATATGTAAGACTTTCTGTATTGAGTCAATAATAAGCAAAGGAAATTAAAAAAAAATCTTTGCCAATGACCAATTATATCCTTGTACTATTTCATGTGTCAATAAATTATCAAAATTAAAACATGTGAAAAAAGTACTAATTATTTTTTGATCTCGCAATAAAACTGGAACCGATATAGTTGGATGCTTATTTATCTATAAAACATAATTTACATAAATTACAGTTGGGCTTTTATTTTAATTTGTTTCAGCTGACTGATCACATCAGAAATGGGAATATTTTCAAATGCGAGATTTTTACAAAAAAGTCTAGATTTTTTAAAAACTGAGTATGAAGTAAGAAATCCCCCCCTCCAGTCTGCTCCTCACCTGAAAAGGATATAGTCAGAATAAAAAATTTTTTCAAGAATACAAAATTACAATTGGGCTTTTAAAACCGATCACAGATTCCTTTTTCAGACGACAATTACTCTTGCCCAGTTTGAAGAAATGTGAAATACCAAACTAGCTTCTCAGAAACTAAAACATGTTTCATCATCCTTTAAAATTATGTACCCTGGATGGGTTTAGCCAGCCTCTTCTTCAAAGGAAGATCCTTTGAAGAAGAGGCTGGCTAAACCCATCCAGGGTGAATGACGCGCCAGGAAGAAGAACCTTACGTCATTTATAACAAATGTTTTATATTTTCTATTGTATTACATATTACTTAGCTGTAATAAGCTTACTAAGTCTAAAACGTTTATGGTCATATATATATATTAATGGCTAAGGTTTTCTATTGGTTGGCTCTGATCATGTGATTTACTGAAATAGATCAAGATATAGACAGTTGTTAATTAAAACTTACAAGGAAGGTTAAATAGTCAGTGTCTGAAGGGATCAGAGTCAGATTTTTTAATCTTCAAAGAATCAACGGAGTATGATATTGGAACTCTTAAAAATAAGGCGATGGATTTGAATATTTTGGAATTCTAAGAGTTGACAAGTTTCTGGGTCTGACTGTTACTCCTGATCTTAAATGGAACACATATCAAATCCGTTGTCAAGGTCACTGGAAAAATCGTAATAGCATTATACCGCTCCAGTAGATATCTCACTGCTGATGCAATTCTCTACCTGTATAAGAGCCAAGTACGTCCAAGGATGGAGTACCGTTATCACATCTGGGTAGGAGCTGCTAGAAATAAACTCTGTAGCCTAGTGGGGGATGCCCTTTTCTCTTCCCTGCAACCTTTAACCCCCACAGAAGATGTATTGTGAGCCTGTCTCTGCTTTATCTTTATTTTCATAGCAAGCAATAATTTCCCCCACTCTTTATCTGTACCTAAACCTAAACACAGATTCCAGGAACAAAGCTTCTTTCCTAAAACTGCATGCCTGTGGAACTGTTCCATTTCCCTGCTTTCGAGCCGACTACAATATGGTTGTCTTCCAGTCGAATATAAACAAGTTCTTGATGAGCCGATTACGATATTGTCCTATTGACTTACCTTACACTTACTAACACTTATCCTTGAATGGCCTCTGGGCCTTGATAATTGGTGATTCCTTTGTTAAAAAGAGAAAAAAATGTTGACAAAACTTTAATACTAGGAGTCAGAAGTGGAATCATAGTCAGACTTTATACCTTTCAACTCTGAAACCTTATTAAAAGGGGCATAGTTGTCACGTCAAGATAGGGATGCTTACACTATGCTGATGATAGCAAAATTCAACTCATAGTTAAGGAAAATAAATCCATAGATAAGTTAATTAAACTCTAATTTCTACAGAGAAACATTGCTCTCAATTGAGCTGACTACCTATAACATGTCAATAAGACTATAACTATTTTCTGTCAATAAGTTAACGGGTCATATTGTGTGTACAAAGAATTGTTTACGGAATCATAACATGACAAAAAAAAAAAAAATCAGATTGCTATCTGCTTGGAATAAGCAATATCAAAACTGGTGGTATATGAAGATTGCAAAAATTAAAATCAAATGATTTACCAAAATAGAAACTTTCTATTAACAAAAAAGAAAGAGCTATCACAAACCAAGTCCGGAGCTACCACAAACCGAGTCAGGAGCTGGAAACTTTTGCAGAAGTCTGTTGTCTAAAACTTATTACAAAATGGAGTGTAAAATTTGTTCAGCTGACTGATCACATCAGAAATGGGAATATTTTCAAATGCGAGATTTTTACAAAAAAGTCTAGATTTTTTAAAAACTGAGTATGAAGTAAGAAATCCCCCCCTCCAGTCTGCTCCTCACCTGAAAAGGATATAGTCAGAATAAAATTTTTTTTCAAGAATACAAAATTACAATTGGGCTTTTAAAACCGATCACAGATTCCTTTTTCAGACGACAATTACTCTTGCCCAGTTTGAAGAAATGTGAAATACCAAACTAGCTTCTCAAAAACTAAAACATGTTTCATCATCCTTTAAAATTATGTACTTGGTTCGTATCAAAACCTTAAAAACATTTCAATATTTTTAATTTTCTCTTCCACTGATTCAGTATTCAAATTTCTTTGATGTAAAACACAAAAACGATAACCTTTTACAAAACCATAAGCTAAACAGTTACCTTGAATAAAGCCAGTTTTAATCAGTAAATCTCACAAAGAAAAGTGACATTTGACGAAACACTGCAGACAAATCTTTTCAGATCGTCGTGACAACACCCTAATATACATACAAATATATCCTAGTTTCAAAAGAAATCTCTATGAAGTATAGTCAAGTCCTACTTGAATGACAAAAGTAGAGGATCCATTAACTTCAATAAAAACCTCCTACATTAACTGCAGAGAAAATTTTCCGAGTGGTCCAAACATAAAAACAATTGTGGCTCAACTTTGATGAATCGTTATAACAATAAAACCATGAGACAATCTCATGTCTGCATGCATGTATTTCTTGCATCAACGAAACTTTAATAACACAGTTGATAGTGTTTTTTGTTTTACGGCATATCAACCCTTTTCATGTTATTTAATGACAAATCCGTAATTTATTTTTGGAGGTGGGGGGGGGTATGTTTCAAGTTGTTGATATCTTCAAATATTTAATCTTGGTGTTTGGTTTGGTTGTTTTGTTTTACAACATATCGACAACTCGTTTGAGGTTGTTTAATGCTGAATCCAATAATTTTGAAAAAAGGTTTTATGCTCAAATTTTTTATATCTTCAAATTCATAAGGGTTTAGTTTGGTTGTTTTGTAGAGAAAAATTGTTTTTGTTTTGGCTTTACAAAATATGATTGAATTTTGCAAATGGAAAGGGGAAAAAAACAATGTTTGGTGCATTTAAGTCAGTAAACCGATATCTTCAGACAGCCTGATCTGGTAGCACCATTTAACACACTAAATTAAAAAAAAAAAAAAAAAAATGAATAAGTATTTAATGAAATCAAAAATGCAATAGCATCAAAGACAATTTTTTTTCTGCATGAATGATACTAGGTTGAAATGCAAAATATATCGAATACAATTCACAATCCATATTTGTTAGCTTTAAAATGTTAAACTATGCCGATTTAAAGTATCTCAGAAAACCATCTCTTCTGATAAGTCGTAAATGCCAAGTTAACATGCACTTTTATCGAACAGGTCATATTTCTTGTCTTTTTAACCTTACAAAGTAGCATTTACTTTAATACTTGATTGACATGAACCACGTAAACATTTCACGGTTACTTACCTATCATCTTTTTCTTATGACTAAAAATAATTGTCAACTGAAAATCCTTGAACTATATAAAACGAATGTCACTTTTAAGTCGACATCTATAACAGGGAGATGATGAATGACTAAGTGATTAATGACACGGACTGACAACCTGGGTGTACCAAGTTCAAATCCAATTCGTTCTACAGGAACACTTTCACTTAGCGATGTTGGCAATCTTCATGTGGTACTTCCCATAAGTACCCATTTTCTTTCTAGAAGGATTCTAACTAGAAAGATATCAGGGAAACGAATGCAAACAATCATCTGATTCATGCGAAATAAATGATGATGCTCAAACAATATCTATGATTTGAAAACAATTCATTTTAAAATGGATAAAATCGACATCAGGTAGTCTACATTTTTTAATCTTTGACAATAGAGCACCTTTTTTTTAATGGGTGTGAAAGGTGATAACGTACATACAGATGAAGGAACAATAGTATTATTATACAGATAGTTATGCAATTTTTATTGAGATAAGTCGCCTAAAGGAAGAACTAATTCGTGATATCTCTTGTACTTCTTTGCTTGAGTGGTGCAATCATGTAAGTGGAGAGCTGAGAGCCTGGATGACCTCTGACAGCAGAATTGTCGTTATTTCCATGGCAAGTGCTCGTCTAAACTCCAATCTCTGGTCCCCCCTCGCCAATCTTTCACGAAAAACACCTGTCTAGCTGAATCCACTGTGAAAAATTTCCCCCTCTATATCTGTGCCTAAATCAAAACGTGGATTCCATGAACAAAGCTTCTTTCTTAGAACTGCACGCCTGTGGAACTGTTCCGTCTGCCTGCTTCCCACCTGACTACAACTTGGATGTTTTCAAGTCCAACGTTAACAAATTCCTAATGAACCGCCCCTTAAGTAAACACTTCATCAAATCTCCACACTAACGTAATGTACTTGCAATAACCCTTATCCCTGAGTGTCTTCCGGGCCTTGATAAGTGGTGATCACTGTAAAAAAATTTTTTTTTTTTTTTTTTAAATTGCAACTGGTTCTGTGCAACTTTGGTCAGGACCACCATGCATGGGCTACCATGATTAAGGATGTGGTGCAGACTAAGGAAGAAGCCGCCTCAACCCAGCCAAGGTTAATGCCATTGCAACAGCAAGAAAAATGTACCATTTCAAAATAGGTATCTTTATTTTTAATATTTACAACTGTTATTCATTTAGATTGAATTTATTATGCTAGCTGTATATATTTGGATTTGCCCGGTCAAAACTATGACACTAGGAAGTTTGAAAATATTATAGGAAGGATCTTTGTTTGCACCAGCATCCATAAAGCGCACAGACATTTTACTTTGTTTTATTTTTTTTATTTATTTCATTACTTATTTATAAAAACCTGTAACAAGATTAAATTTTTAATGTCAGATGTTATGAATAATTTAATGTTGATACTTCTTAATCCTAGTGCTCAAATGGGCAATTTGCTATAATTTTATTTTATATTTTAAAAAGTATAATAAAATGTAATTGTTGCTATGTGCATTGTATATTTTTTGTGGGATAGAGGGAATCCATAAGAATTTAATATTTTCATGGATTTTTAGAATTGTAGAGAATGTGGATGAATTTGATTTGTGTAATTACTGTAGTCTATATAATAATAATAATTCATTATCATATAATGATAGTAAATTTAATAATGATGTGAATAATAATTATACAATGATAATATATATAATAATGAGAATTATTATTATAACCAGAAGACTTGCATAAATATATTTTCGCATTTTTTTTTTTTTTTTTAACACTCGGACAATGCAAGGTCTGTCTAATAGTGGGTTATATTTTTTTTATGTCCCTATTCACTGGTCTCCCTCCCTCAAAAAAAAAAAAAAAAAAAAAAAAAAAAACCGGCCCGGGAGGGGGGGGGGGGGGGTAGATCTAAGAGCAGCTTTTAATATGGGGAAAATCCAGCCCTCCCCCAAAAAAGAAGTACTGAATTGGAATAAAAATTAAAATTGCCTCAGTCTAGAAGGATTTCCCACATCACTGAGTGAGGACAAAAGATGAAGTATAGTGTCAGGATAGATATTACACTTCGCTTCTCAACACAAAACATTGGGGGGGGGGGTGCGCGCGCGCGTGTGTTTTATGGCAAATCAATTATTTTGAGACAAAGGCTGGGTTTATCTATTTGTTCTGATTTATTCACCCTTTGAGAAGTCATTACCTGAAAGTACTTCGTTCAAACTCCTCAGTTCAAGTTCATGGGAACAGGAGTTGGAACAGATACATGGAGGGCATTGCTAAAGCTGCTGCAAAGAAGGTGGGCTCTCTCTACCGTGCTAGAAAGTTATTTACACCAGAGAGTATCCTGTACCTCTACAAGGCCACCATTTGCCCATGTATGGAGTATTGTTTCCACATTTGGTTTGATGTATCTGCTACTACTTCTCTCACTCTCAGACAGAGTTCAAAAGAGAGTCATCAACCTAATAGGTCCTGCATTATCAGCTGGGCTTCTACCCACTATCCCATCAACGAAATGTTGCATCCCTCTGCCTGTCTTACAAGTATTTTAATGGTAGGTACTCCAACAAACTACAAGGCCTTGTACCCTTCAATGTAAATATCCCGACAAACCCAACAAGCAGCAAAATCCCACCCTTACACAGTAAAATCTCTAGATGTAAAAAAGCCTTCTACTCTAATAGTTTCTTCCCGAGGACTACTAGACCTTGGAATTCCCTTCCAAGTTTCTGTACCCCTGACTGTACTGACATGCAGAAGTTTAAGTGTAAACAGACATCTTACTGCTCAACTCCCCTACAAATTATGTCTCAGATAGTAATCCCTACATCAAAGTGGCCTTGTTTGAAGTGAAAATGCAATAAAAAAAAAAAAAGTTTGACATAAGATCTATTTTTAATGCAGAGGTAATCCGGCTCTGCTAAAATTGAGCACTCTAGATTGTGAGAAAAATAAAAAAATACGTTTGACAGAATAGATACTTCAGTTTTTATCTTAGCAAAAATTTTATCTGAGCAAAAATTAAACATCCATCTGCATTCCTCAACTCCGTATGCACATGTAATAAATTAAGAGATTCAACAGGACAGTTTGTGTTTTATTAGTCACCAATCGAGCATACAGAAATGGACACATTTTCACTTCTTAAATTGGAGAGCAAAACAATTATTCTTCTTAGTCATGTCTCGTAGTCAAAAATATAAATACATTAAATAAAGGCATAAAGGGACATCAGCTATTTGCAGAAGCTAGGAGAGAAAGTAGAGAACTTGCAATATTAGTTTTTGGGTTTGTTAATTACGTAATTCCTATTTTATCTTTGTTTCAACCTAGTTAGTTTTCTAATATCTCTTTATAGATAAATCTGTTTTTGTTTTTCTTTTAACTAAGAAATTCGCTTCAGACAAAGCATGAAGCTACTTAACTTGATGTAAAGAGCTAAAAAAAGAAAAAAATTATACTATAAAGTTAAAAATACTAACGATAAATGTTAGATGAACAGATTCTGACCCCCCCCCCCAAAAAAAAAAAACAGCAATACTTTCCCTTTTGTCATAAACATTGCTCATGGAATGAGGACTATAAGAAAAAATAGGGGAAGCGAGAGTTACGAAGCTGCTGAAGATAAACTGCGGTTCGATATTTTTTATTATTTAAAACATTTTTACTTTTTCTTATTACAGATAATTTTTTAATGTATCCAATTTTTTTGAAAAACTGTACTTAATCTCTTAAATCTAAACGTTATTTTTCAACGACATAAAATATAAGGATGCTAACTACATTAAAAATTTTGTGTCAGTAAATTGTGAAATGTTAAACGTGATATTTTTAAAAAGTGAACATACTTTTTATTTAATTAATCTGCATAAAACGAAAGATAATAAAATGAAAAAAAAAAAAAGTTTTAAATACCAACTCCATTGTGAAAGAATGTGAAATAAGCAGCAGCAGAATTATGCAACAACAACAGTCAACAATAAAAGGAGATAAAATAGTAAAATGAAATTAAAATATTTTAATTAAAAAAAAAGAAAAAATACAAAAAGTAAATAAAATACAAAAACTAAAAAGTTCTAGATAAAAAAAAGTTTCAATAAATTTTTTTTTTTTTTTTTTTTTAAATTAAAAGAAAAATCAATAGCTTTTGATATTTGCAGTCAAATTATTTAGCCGATCCCCTCTTTCTAACCACATCCTGCCAATTATTTTATTCTTGCTATTGATTGAAACGTTTGGAAAACGATCGATCACATCTACCATTAATTCTTTTTACACACACACACACACACACAAAAAAAAAAAAAAGGAAAAAAAAAGAAAGGAAAAACCATAATCCACCAAAGTAGAAGGCAACTAGGTGCATTTTTAACAGATGCGAGTGGATAATTTTGTTTGTTAGTGTATCAACACTTTGGAGCTTATTTAATACAGAAATAATTTATTGCTTACAATTAGTTGATAGCCTCAGAGGAAGATTAAATCCAGCCAATCTGATGAGATATGTGTAATACAGGTGACTTTGCTAGTATGGCCTGATTGAAAGATTGGCGAAGAGTTCTCAAGTTAGAAGATGTAGAAGAACTGAGGTAGGAGGATCAGTTTGTGAGCAAAGAAAACATAGGGAGGTATTTCGTTCTCTCCCTCTGCAAGAACTGCGACACAAAGGTCGGAAAGTGAGATTGATAAGTCAACGCCCCCAATGAGGGGCATTCTGACCTGCAAAAAGTGCTTGGGCTGTCCCGTCAGCATTTCCTGGTAAGAGCATCTAAGGCAATTAGCAATAAGCTAACTCCTTCTCCAAAGGAGAAGGCAAAGCCTGGGAGGGTGGACCTCCTAGAACTGCACAGAGCCAGCACTGCAATTAACAAGAACCAGATCATTACAGGGATTGTCTATTTATCCCTCTTCCAAGTCCATTTTTATAATGGACTTGAAAGAGGGATAAACAAATACCTAAACAGTAATTCTAAAAGCCACTCAACATATGCTAGCTTTTAAGACAGTCATACAACCGAATATGGTGATTAAGGAACACAAGTTACAATTTTACAAATAGCCAAAGAAGGGAGTCTTAATAAATTGCCAACAATAAATATAACAGGATTTTAACTTGTCATAATCATTTTCATAGTCTGCAATTTCATCCATTAGGCTAATCACACACATTCTCAGTATGAATAATAGACACTAGCTGATGTCAGTATTAATAAAACACTAAAACATTATACAATGCAATTTAGTATAGATTTATTACAGGGAATCAATCGATAATCATTTCACATAATTATGCAGAGACGATTATTAGACAGCCTATGGATTATCATTTTTTTTATAATTATACATGAATGATCATTATAGAGAACCTATACATGATTATTCTACATAAATATGCTTTGCTAAACAAAATAAACCCAAAGAACAATCTATATAAAAACAGTAGATGTGTGTTTAACCGATAAACTATTAATCCACTGGTCACATAACATTGAAAATAACAGTAAATAGTAATCATATACTAAGGATGCTTTTCGTGAGTAAAATCTTCATTTGGAGGGATGAATATGTCAACAAGTTGAAATGCAAAATGTTCATTTCAATTTGCGCACATGTAACTGTAGTCATCATAGAAGTTGTTTAATTAAAAATCTTTATCTGTCAGCTTAGCTCAAATGGTAAGGAACATGGCTGGAGTGCTAAATGTTTTGGTTTGGATTCTAGCTAATGGCACGCGTATCATATTTAACTTTTGAAATCAGTATTATATATTAGGTCCAGTATAATATTCAATAGAGAACTGGATCTGTAATAATAAATACAAAATCTGTATCAATTAAAATCTATTTAAGCATATAGGCAACCGCCTATTAGTAATATAATTAAATTGACTCGAGTTTTTTGAAGTTAACAGTTTATCCTTATAAATATTATTCTTTGTGTAGTAAAACAAAAATCGGTAAAAAGTGGAAGAGAAGAGTGGAAGAGAGAGAAAAGAGAAAGGGTGGAAGAGAGAGAAAAGAGAAAGGGTGGAAGAGAGAGAAAAGAGAAAGGGTGGGAGAGAGAAAAGAGAAAGGGTGGAAGAGAGAGAAAAGAGAAAGGGTGGAAGAGAGAGAAAAGAGAAAGGGTGGAAGAGAGAGAAAAGAGAAAGGGTGGAAGAGAGAGAAAAGAGAAAGGGTGGAAGAGAGAGAAAAGAGAAAGGGTGGAAGAGAGAGAAAAGAGAAAGGGTGGAAGAGAGAGAAAAGAGAAAGGGTGGAAGAGAGAGAAAAGAGAAAGGGTGGAAGAGAGAGAGAAGAGAAGGGGTGGAAGAGAGAGAGAAGAGAAGGGGCGGAAGAGAGAGAGAAGAGAACGAGCGGAAGAGAGAGAGAAGAGAAGGAGCGGAAGAGAGAGAGAAGAGAAGGAGCGGAAGAGAGAGAGAAGAGAAGGAGCGGAAGAGAGAGAGAAGAGAAGGAGCGGAAGAGAGAGAGAAGAGAACGAGTGGAAGAGAGAGAGAAGAGAACGAGTGGAAGAGAGAGAGAAGAGAACGAGTGGAAGAGAGAGAGAAGAGAACGAGTGGAAGAGAGAGAGAAGAGAACGAGTGGAAGAGAGAGAGAAGAGAACGAGTGGAAGAGAGAGAGAAGAGAACGAGTGGAAGAGAGAGAGAAGAGAACGAGTGGAAGAGAGAGAGAAGAGAACGAGTGGAAGAGAGAGAGAAGAGAAGGAGTGGAAGAGAGAGAGAAGAGAAGGAGTGGAAGAGAGAGAGAAGAGAAGGAGTGGAAGAGAGAGAGAGAGAAGAGAAGGAGTGGAAGAGAGAGAGAAGAGAAGGAGTGGAAGAGAGAGAAGAGAAGGAGTGGAAGAGAGAGAGAAGAGAAGGAGTGGAAGAGAGAGAGAAGAGAAGGAGTGGAAGAGAGAGAGAAGAGAAGGAGTGGAAGAGAGAGATAAGAGAAGGAGTGGAAGAGAGAGAGATAAGAGAAGGAGTGGAAGAGAGAGAGAGAAGAGAAGGAGTGGAAGAGAGAGAGAGAAGAGAAAGCGTGAAGAGAGAAAGAAGAGAAAAGAGAAAAATCTGACTCAAAACAAAAATTTGACACAAAGCTTAGCAACGAAACCACAAAAATCTTTTTTCAAACTGAATCATTTTGATATCTTAATATCTTATGAATAAAACAAAACTTGTGTATGCAAGTTGTACAACTAAACAAAATGAGGTTTGGTCAAATCTTTTTTATTTGATTTTTTTTTTAATATGAACAGCAACAAAAGAGAATGTAAATGGTTGCAGCAAAAAAAAAAAAAAGTTCTCTGGAGAATTATCTAGCTAAACATTTTTATTTCTTTTTATATATTATAGATAATGGTTGTTAAATAGTTAAGTGAGCTTACCTATTTGAAATAAAGTGGAGATTATCTCCCTTGATTCCATAATTAATTTAGAGTTATATCCCTTTGTTTCCTTCTTGGCCTTCGGGTCAAGATCAAAGTGTAGTATTTGTTCTTCAGATGCTGCACTTCAATTTTTTGTTCTGTCAGTGGAGGAGAAATCCTTCACGACTGAGACAATTTTTAGTTTTGTTCCTTTTCTCCACATTAAAAAACGACCCTGGTGTCCAACTCTGTCCCGTGGGGAGACATTGTGAATAGTAACTTATTTTCAGCCATATTCTATTTTTCTCCAATATGACTACATTTTTGTTCGCATAATTCAAATTGCCATAACTTGTTTGATTTTTTTTTTTTTTAAATAATACTAAAAACACAATTTTTAAGTAAAAATGAAACTAATTTCATTGTAAATGGGTCCTGGATATGAGTTTAAACTATATCCGATAGTGAGGCCCTAGCTTGCAGGCTCTGGGGAGTGTGGAGCCACCCTTTAATTGCCATTGCTCCCAGGTTCACTCTGACCCGGGGTGGTAGTACCTGTTAGGGTCCCAACTATGGGTTAAATAGAAACGACTTGCAAAAAACAAATATATTCTATTAAAAAATTGTTCTTCAAAATCACCAGATTCAGCATTAAATAACACGAAAAGGGTTGATATGCCATCAAATAACCATTCATTGTAAATAATAAAAGTAGCCCAAAAGTTTTGGTATAGTAACTATTCTAAAAAGAAGAAACTCAAAAATAATATTGCTATGGGGCTAAATAGTACAACGTCTACCACAACAGAGAAGTACTTTCTTCCCTTCCACGAGGCAGAATTTCCAAGAACAGAGTTTCTTTCTAAGAACTTCCCGTCTGTGGAACACATTACCACTGAAGTGCATCCCTGCAGGCTACGGCATGGTCTTCAAATTTCATGTCGACAAATAATTGCCATAAAGTATCTACATAATAATCAACTTTATCCACTATTGCTCCTATTTACTTGTCTTCCCATGAAGGAAAAATTAACATTTTTAATGTGGGAAAAATCCAGCCCCCAAAAAGGGTCACTCAAATTAGAATAAAAATTCAAATTGCCTCAGTCTAGAAGGACATTTTTACTGACCGAGAATAGAATAGACTAAGTGTAGCATCCACACAGATACTACACTTTTTAGCCAAATTCTTGTTATTGCTTTAACATTGTTGACCTTGATAGAGTTGAACCGGCCTTTTCTCTAGCCTGCACCACATCCCAAACCATAGAGGGCTATAAAATGTGGATCTAAGCAAGGTTTGGTGGTTTGGTTTTACGGCATATCAATTCATTGTTTTTAGTTTGGTTGTTTTGTAGAGAAACAAAATGTTGGCTTGGGCTTTGCAGAACATGATTGAATTTCGGCAAGAGAAAGGAAAAAACAACATCAATGTTTAATGCAGTTGAGCCAGGAAGCTGATATCTTCAGACAGCCTGATCAGTAACACCAGAAGTTCTGATTGTACAAGATAGTTAACGAATCATGATTACACCATCAAAGGCCGGTCAATAGTGGACCTGGGAGTTCAGCCAAATCTTCCTTGATTTTGTTTATTCCATTCATCATTTTCAATCCTCATCATATTCTTCATCATTCAACCGTCAATCTACCCATCTCATTCACCTGTATCCTCATGTAGCTTGTGGCCAGAAAAATACTGAATTCTTTGAAAGAACAAAAACTTTACAATCAGTCATATTTTCTTTTTTACTAAACGAGTTTGAGTAGGGGAATAAACACATGATCCAACTGAGAATGCTGCTGATAAACTTTCTTCTAAGTTAGTGTTTCCCAACTGTTTTATCTCCGTAAAACTTTTCCAATAATAAATAGTGGTGTCCTGAGGAACCCTTACCATAAAAAAATATTTCACACTCTTATTTCATTTTCCTTCATAATGCAAGCAATTTTTTTTTTTCATTATTACTTGTATTGATCGGACTATTGTTCTCATCTTGAGTGTTATTTGTGGAACGTCTTGGTCAGATTGTCCTTTGACTTTCATCAGGCATGTTGGTTGTTATTTAGAAAAGAAACAACCAACATGCCTGAGGATGGTCGAAGGACAATCTGATCGAAACATTGCACAAATAACACCCAAGATGAAAACAATAGTCCGATCAATACAAGTAATATAAATAATCAGCCATCATCTAAAAAATTCAGAACTTCAATTTTTTTTTTTTTTTTTTTATAACTTCTTTAAGAAACTGACAAGCTGCTGAAATTAGCCTGCCCTACTTGGTTTCATATACACGTACAGTTTTATATCCTCTGACCACTAATTCAACATTTTAACTTTAGCAAAAGTATTTAGCAAATACAATCGTTGTGACTATTATACATTTTTAAAATGTAATAGTTTGAAAATATTGTAATAACCTCCAAAATTTTTTCTATTATTTCCGTACATGTATATGAAAACTAGGACTGGGGGGGGGGGGGGGCCTGAAATCTGCATTTGCTCATATGTGCAAAAGATATAATAATCTCCGCCTATTTATCAAAGGAACCCTTGGCAATCTGTTAAGGAACCCTGGTTGGGAAACCTTGTTCTAAGTGATACCGTTATTTTTATTTTTATCATTCAAGTATTGTTTATGTTTTCGGAACTTTGCTGACTTTCAATAACCCAGTTTTAGAGTTCTTTACTATTAGAAGTAAATAAATCTTGTGATAATTTTTTTTTTTTTTTTTGTATTTCAGCTGTTGTCGTTGTTGTATAGGTCTCTCAGCTGTCCACCGACACTGATTCTTCTCGCCTCTCCAACCTCCTTCAGTTTGTGCAATGATAAATGATTGGCTTGCTTACAAGAAGCCACAGTTCAACAGCCTAAATCCCCATTAAAAAGAAGAAAATCTAAATAAATAAAAAGAACTATAAAACAGAGGGTAGGGTTGTTTTTTATATTCTTGGTAAGAGTTTTAAATGTCTTCTTTGGGCCATTTTTAATGTTGACTATATTTTAACAATTGTCCTTGATGCATAAAGGCATTGTTCTGAAAGATATTGTTCTACTTGTATATTTTTTACCAATTCCTTTATGGTAAACACTTTAGTCCCCAGCCAACATCTCAGTCTTTTTCTAATGTCTTAAATTTTTCAAAACCTCTAATTTATACTTCTTTACTATATTTTACTAAGTCTTGTCTGTCTGTGCATTCCATTTTTTCTCAGATACTACTGAACTGATTTAGCTGAAATTTTTATATCGACCACATTTATGACGTGCCCAGCATTGCCCAGGTGTTTGGAGGTGTGTCGTGAGAAAAAAAAAAGGGGCAAGCAGGCTCGAACTTGTATCACGAAGGAGGAGAAGAATGTGAAGAAAAAAAAAACGTGACGTCTTTTCTGATGTGTCCATTGGCAAACTGGAAGTGGCAATGGTTTAAATTAAGGCTAGTCAATCAAAAACAGGCGATGACTTTAGAAAATATCGGCAAAAAAAAAGCGACCCCTCTCCGAAGAAAAGTGCCCAGTTGAGGCTGAAGGCATTAATGTTTTTAGCCAATTTTTTTTTATATTTGTCAGTTGAAGGGTCGAGCTTCAAAATGATACCGATCTTGTGAAAATCTATTGCCTCTGGCGAAAGTTTTAGGCAGACATACATATATACATTTAAATAGACAGCTGAGACATAGATAAGGCGCAGCAAACTAAGTATTATGACATCTGTTTGTTGCTCAGTTTGGGATTAATATGGATTAGTATTTAATACAAAAATGAGCAAAAATTCAAGCATATTGGTCCCCCGACAAAGGAGAGATTGCACCTTGTAATTCACTTCCGTTCGTCTGTTTACACTTTTCTCAATAACCATGCCTTGGATTCTTTTTAAAAAAATTTTTGTACAAACATTAATCATGGTAAAAGTAAATATTTGCCATTGGGATAACTCTGGTTGCCTTCTAGGAGGTATTCTAGAGGTAAAATTGCTCTAAAATCGTTCACTCATGGAGAGGGACTAGCATGTTTGGCTTGTTCAACCATCAATTTGGCACGAATCACTTCTTAAAAGAAAATGGGCTATAACTTTTGCCCGTTTTTTTATGGCCTAAAAAGTCTATTGTTTTTATATTATTATTATTATTATTATTATTATATATGTGTTTATATTATTATTATATATGTGTTTATATTATTATTATATATGTGTTTATATATTATTATATATGTGTTTATATATTATTATATATGTGTTTATATATTATTATATATGTGTTTATATTGTTTTTTATATTATGTTTTTATATTATATATGTTTTTTATATTATTATGTTTTTTATATGTTTTTTTATATTATATGTTTTTATATTATATATGTTTTTATATTATTATTATTATTATTATATATGTTTTTATTATTATTATATATGTTTTTATATTATTATGTTTTTATATTATTATTATTATGTTTTTATATTATTATTATTATATGTTTTTATATTATTATTATTATATGTTTTTATATTATTATTATTATGTTTTTATATTATTATTATTATGTTTTTATATTATTATTATTATGTTTTTATATTATGTTTTTATATTATTATATATGTTTTTATATTATTATATATGTTTTTATATTATTATATATGTTTTTATATTATTATATATGTTTTTATATTATTATTATTATTTGAATCGCTATCCTCATTTTTGTTTTATTCATGTTTTGACCAGTTTTACCTCTGACCTTCTTTGGGTGCATCTTTCTAAACATGAGAACCTGGACAGAATTTTGAACTGAACATTTTATTTAATCCATGGCACGACATTGTTCTTATTCTTTTAATTATGAATACATAATAGTATTAATTTAACACTAATTAAACATTTACCGATTAGACACAAGATCGGTTATTAATATGTGGAAAAGGAAGAGATCTAGCAAAAAAAAAAAAAAAAAAAAAAAAAACAAAGCACTGGTTTGAGACATAAATAAAAATTACCTCAGTCTAGGAGGATTTTTTTTCATTGACCAAAAAAATAAATGACCTGTAGTACCATAAGAGATACTAACTAAAAGATCAAAGTGCAGCTTCATAACAGATACTACACTTAGCTCCTCGCTAAAAAGACCAAAAAAATTTAATTGTTTCATTACAATTTAAAATAAAATCTGTTTCATTGATCTAGTTGATATGCATATCAAAATTTTGTTATCAAAATGCATTGAGATTTTACAAGTTTATAATTATTATTGGAGTACTCATGCTAGAAATTCGACTACAGATGATAGAAGGAAAAACAAATAAAATAAAATAAAAATGTTTGTTTTTATGGCGGTGTGATACTAAAGAGTCAGTGAAAATAAGCGAGAGGATAAAAGAAAATTGGTTTCCTCCGCCCAGAATTCCACGCTGTTAGAATAAACATCTGAAACGGAAATCCACAATATTTGGTCAATTGGTGATGATAACGCAAAGGAAAGACATAAAAAATGTGCCCATTTTTAAAGAATCATTGCATCGTGAAAATTTTGAGATTTACTTCTACGATCAAAACAAAGATGCACTTATGTAAGTCCAACAACAACGTTTATGGTCCTTCTTTGCATCCATAGATTTTTTATTTTTTTTGTTTAACCAACAATTGCAGCAATGAAGACCAAACAATATCTTCAAGACAACAATACCAAAAAAATATATACCATGGCACATGATAAACAGGATATCGATTACTGTAAAAACATTCGTCATTATTTGCTTGTTGGGTTCTTTCATAACAAAGATCATGATTGAAAAATATAAATTATGACAAATGTCTAAACAAAGTAGACAAATTAATTTGCAGGATTCTTTTTTTCTTTTTTTTGACAAAGGAGTCCTCGCTTATCAAGGCTCAAAATCCACTCGAGGATAAGGGTTAATGAGTGTCATAGGCGGACAGTTTTAGGAAATAAACTTTGTCCAAGGAATTTGCGTTTAGTTTTAAGCACAGATAGAGTAGGGAAAATTATTGACAGTGGTTGTAGCTAGATGAGTGTTTGTTGTGAATGTACTACAGGGAAAGAGTAACAATGATTGAAGCTCAGGCACTTGTCATGAAAATAATGAGAGCAGAGATAGCGTCAACAAATGATGTATTTTTTTCTGTAAAATACACCCATGCGAAAGATTTAACTTTAAAATTCTATTATATATAACTAAAAAAAACCTGAATAGTTTTGTTTTTGTTTTCTTTGCTGGTTCATTTATCTATTTGGTAGCAATTTTTTGTTTTAGGTTATTTAACATTTAAAAAAAAAAAAAAAAACGTAAATGAGTTGTGAAATTTTTTTTTTACCGATTCTGGGAAGGGGGAGGGTGGTTTCATACCTTTCTCAATGGTATGACTTGGGAGAGGGAGAGGGAGTTAGTTCTCTCCCACTGCAAGAACTTAGAACCCAGGGTTGGAAAGTGGGATTGGGAAGTCAGCGCCCCCAGGAAGGGGCACTCTGATCAGTAAAAAAAAAAATGGCTGGGCTGCCCCATCGGCATTCCCCGGTGATGGCGCCTCAGGCAATTAGCAATAAACTAACCTCTTCTCAAAAAGAGAAGACGGCAAGGTCTGGGTGGGTGGGCCTCCTAGAACTGCACGGAACTAAACTCCCACCGCAAAATCAACAAGGACTAGATCATTACAGGAATGCTCTAATTTGTTGATTTTGGGGCCCTCGAGGATAAAAAATCCCTTATTAATTACAAAATAAGTGAATGCAACTAATTCCATTAAATTAGCATTTGGTTTAGTCGATTTCCTATTTTGAAAGGGGGGAGAGATAAACACAGAGTCTGTTTTTTACTATGGGAAAAATCCAACTCCAAAGCAAAAAAAAATATTCCTCTGGATTGGAACAAAAATTAAAGTTTAAAAGCATTTCTCTTTTACTGACTGAGGACAGAAAAGATAAGGCTTAGCATCGAAACAGATACCAAACTTTGCTCTTGGCCAAAAGGCCAAGGGAAAATTTGATTCCTAACTATAGATCAGTTACAAAAAAAAAACAAAAAAGGCCTACTTCTGCTAGAACAGTGGACTCCAAACCTATTTCAAAAAACTAAACATTATCATATAGAAGCTCCCACCCATCAGATATGATTCAAGAGTACAGCAGAAGCATGAAGAGGTAGGGGGTCCTCTCAGATTACAGCCTTCAAGTTATATCAACCAGATTCATTACGACACACTTTCCATAGTGTACTTAGAGTTCCATTCATTCTCAGGGTAAATTTATTCTTCTCTTTTTCAAATGTACGCAAAAGACAAAAAACAAAAATAACCTTTTGTTTTTGTGAGGACAGAATATTTTAATATATGCCTAAATCTTTATATTTACGGTATTGTATGATGCGTGTCAAAGATGACTGGCAGCCATGCAACTTGAGACCATGGACAAGGAAAACCATTTTGAGCATGAATTACTCAATTAGACTTTTTACCATGTTTAAAAATAGGTAAAACTTATAGCTCATTGACTTAGAATGAATGCTTTATGCAAAACTGAATAGGATTAAATTTGTGCTTATTTTTGCATTTAATACTAATCTCTATCGATCCTTAACTTTACATTGAATGGATATGATAAAACTTTGTTCTGATGTGGCGCAGCAAACTAAAGGTCCATGCAAATTTTCAGCCAGATTGGCCCAGTAGTTTCAGAGAAAATGTGGAATGGAAAAAGAGAAATATAATATAGATAACGAAATAGATTTTTATTAGTATATAGTAGTTAACTAAAATAGTAATTGGTTAACTAAAAACTATAACTATTATAAAAAAGGAAAACCACTTTACAACTATAAAAATTATTAATTTATTTCTGTAAATCAAATATAAATACAAAATCTCCATAAATGCACTTTTTTTAAAAATCAGTTTATTCATCTATAATATAAAAGGCAAAATGTGTTTGTGTATGCACTTTCTGTGTATGTCCGGCAAAGGCTTTTGGAGGGGGGGGGGGGGGCTTGGCATGCTTACTCATTCTTAAAACTTTTTATATACTGTCTAAATCATAATATATACGAGTTACGAATGGAGGTCGTGTCTATCTTTAATTTCCCAACTTTTACTATTTGCTATTTTCAAGATGTTTTCAATCGCCGCGTCTTTGTTTCGCTTTTCAATATATAAAAAAGCGAAATTGAATCCATACCAGCAGTTCCCTGTCACGAGTGCCAGGGACGTCCAGAAAAGCAATAAAGTTTGATCAATGCGGGAGGGGGGGGGCTCTTATATCAGACAATTGCTATTCATTGGGAGACTCCTTTTTATAGGGAGCTGGTTCCCCCTCCCCAACATCTTGGGAAAACAAACAGCCAAAGTTGGGTAAAGAAAATGAAGAAAACAGTCTTGCAGCGAAAGCTGATTGTGGGATATGTTTGACCTCATTTTCATTAAAATTGCACATTTAAGTTAAATTAAATCACATTTCTGTTAGTCTGCCGTGGTGGGTTACATGTCAAGATTTTTTTCCATCTTCGCCTCAAGGTTCCAGGTTCAATCCTACCTACCTACCATAAAAATTTTTTTCCTTTTACCACACGAGCGACGCAGGGCAGTTTTTTTTTTTTTTTTTTTTGCTTTCCCGATTTTTTAAAGAAATTTAACATGTTTTTTTGTTGTTTTTTTTTTTTGTGATCCCCCCCCCTCCACACACATTTCTAAACACCCGGGCAATGCCAGGCACCCCTGCTAGTTTATAATATAAATCTCACCTGTCTCTTTAAATGTATGTATGTCTGCCTAAAACTTTTCAGAGGCGACGGATTTTCATGAGATTGGTATCGTTTTGACGCTGGACCCTTTGGACAACAAATATCGAAAAATTGGCTAAAAAATTAAGTCGCTTTTTTCGCTGATATTTTCGAAAGTCATTCTCTCCTTTCGATTGACTAGCCTTAATTTAAACCTCCGTTTGGCAATGGATGCAACGGCAAAGACGTCACTTTTTTTTTTTTTTTTTCACACATTCTTTTCCTCGTTCGCAGTACAGGTTCGAGCCTGCCTGCCTACTACTTTTTTTAAAATTCTTTTTACTCAACACACACTTCCAAACACCCGGGGAACGCCGGGCACCCAGACTAGTCACAAATAAGAAACAGTTTTAGATGAAATTAGACCAACACCCAAGTCCAAAATTGCCTTACAAAAGGCAAGAAAGGGTTTTTATTTTTTCAATCCTCACTTGCAAAAAGAAAAAAAAGTCTGGGATGGGGAAAAAAATTCACTATTTAACCCATTTCCCGCCAGCATCCTATTAATAGGACGCTCAAAAATATCTACATTTACACCTAAAAGTTTCTCTTGATTCGGCCACTAATGAGTTAACATCTATTTAGTTTTATGTCGCTCGGCCAACACCGGTTAGCTCTGCTATGAGTGAATCAATAATAATTCAAGGTGTAATTGTGAAAGCCATGTTGAGATGAGAAAAGCACATAGGAAAACATTAAGTTGTCTCACAATTTTATTAATACAAATGATTAGCAGAATAGCATACATCATTATTCAAATACAATCTTTATAAAAATAACAGTAGATGTAGTGTGTGTGTGTGTGTGTGTGTGTGTGTGTGTGTGTGTGTGTGTGTGTGTGTTTTACCGATACACTACGGGTCACATAACACAGAAATTAACAGGAAATAGTAATCATGCACAAGCTTTGTTTGGATTGATGAATAACCCCTACAGAAATATGTCAGCTAGTTTTAATGCAAAATGCTCATTTCAACTTGCCCACATAATTTTATTAGTTTTACGCATACGCAAATTCAATCATAGTCATCATAAGCATAGCTAGAAATTGTTTGATTTTAAATCTTTCTTATCTATCTATCGGGTTAGCTCAAACGTTTGGGAATGCAGCTAATGGCATTCAAGTCATTTTTTTTTTTTTAAGAAAATTGTCTGTAATAATAAATACAAAATCTGCATACATTAAAATGTTTAAGTGTATTTTATGACAGGCAAGGTCGAACGCTCCTTGCTAGTATTTTATAAAAATCGTGTATATATATATAATATATATATATATATATATATATATAAACTGTAAGAAAAACATGAAACTCAAACGCACTAATTTTAATTGTCTAGAAAATTTATTCTGCATTTTGTGTGTGTGTGTCACATGACCAATTGTTTAATTCTACCCAGTTTTCGACCCCATTTTTACGTCTTTCAGGCCTGTTATACATATGGCCTTCGGCTAGTCATGTTAGCACTTGCTTAAAAGGAAAGAAAAATAAACGATGTCAATAGAGCTTCTATAATGGGCAAGATTTTATTTGCAAATTTCACAATATGCCAAAGTCATAAAGACAAATAAAACATTTGATGGATGTAATTTCCTTTTTCTATTTGTCTTGTTTTACTATTTATTTTCATTATTTTTTTTATTATTATTATTTTTTAATCATAAAACAGTATCCATATTCATTGGCTCCCCTTGCCAACTAGTGTTCTAAAGGACGTAAACAAATGTGAATATCAGAATAGATGACACTTCCAAACAATACTATTCAGGTATTTAAGGTTTTATATTTGTGTGTTTTTTTAGACATAAAAACATACAGAATAAATGGGTAAAAAAAAAAAAAAAAAAAAAAAATTAAAAAAGAGACATTAAAAGGGTGGGGTGGGGTATTTCTCCCCCCCCCCACGTTAACTAGTTCTAGGGATATAACACTCCCATAAGCTGCCTTGATAAGCTGGTATGAAAGATGAATTGCTTGGATTTGATTGGGTCTTTTTGTTTGACGTAAATATCAACCTTGTAGGGGTCATTTCATGCCAAGTAGTATGGTTTATGAAATAGTCATTGACGAAATTTGGCGATTTGAGTTATTAACTTTGTACAATTTTTTTTTTGTTTTTTTTAACTAGAGTTTTGATTTTTTGAAAGAATAATGTAATCGTTCGGATGCCATTTTATTTTTTACATTTTTTTTTTTTTTTACATAGGCATTACCACATTATCAAGGCCCAGAGGCCACTCAAGGATAAGGGTTAAAGAGTGTACAGTAGAAATTGGACAATATAGTAATCATTAGTAATGAAAATTTGGTAAATTTGATAACTTATATGGAACGGCTCATCAAGAACTTATTTACTTTAAACTTGAACACAACCATATCGTAGTCAGCCGGAAAGCAGGAAAACGGAAGACAATGTTGAGGGTTATCTAATTATGCTTTGGGGTTCCTCTTTAAGTAAGTATCACAAACCAGCCTAGAGTTTAGTGTGAAAAAATGGGTAAATATAGTGAGTCTCCCTTCGATTTCATCTTTCCTTTTATTTAGTTTTTTTTTTTTTTTTTTTTTTTTTTTACATGGGGGTCACCACTTATCAAGGCCCGAAGGTCACTCAGGGATAAGGGTTATTGTGTGTACAGTAATCAATGAGATAGTATTGTAGTAATCATTAGTATTGAGGGTTTTGATAGAGTGTCTTGATAGAGGGGGCTGTTTGTCAGGAGTTTGTTTATGTTGGACTTGAAGACGTCCAAGTTGTAGTCAGGTGGGAAACAGGCAAGCGGCAGAGAGTTCCACTGGCGTGCAGTTCTAAGAAAGAAGCTTTGCTCATGGAATCTACGTTTGGATTTAGGCACAGATAAAGAGTGGGGAAAATTATTGACAGTAGTTTCAGACAGATTTTCCCCAGATTTTCCTTAAAAAAAAAAAAAAAAAAAAAAAAAAATGTGTTAAATATGCAGATATTATCCTAAACGTCAAAATACACATGTGGAGGATGATCTATCGATTTTAGCTTTACTAGTAATTTAAAATCAATAATTATTTATTATTTTATCATTATTACCAGCAGTGGGAGATTTTGGTTTAAACAAAATAAAATTTAAAAAAAAAGACTTTTTTTTTTTTTTTTTTTTTTTTTTTTACATAGGCATCACCACTTATCAAGGCCAAGAGGCCACTCAAGGATAAGGGTTAAAGAGTGTACAGTAGACATTGGACAATATAGTAATCATTAGTAATGAAAATTTGGTAAATTTGATAACTTATACAGAACGGCTCATCAAGAACTTATTTACGTTAGACTTGAACACAACCACATTGTAGTCAGCCGGAAAGCAGGAAAACGAAAGACAATTCCACAGGCGTGCAGTTCTAAGAAAGAAGCTTTGTTCATGGAATCTACGTTTAGGTTTAGGCACAGATAAAGAGTGGGGGGAATTATTGATAGTGTTTACAGCTAGACGAGTGTTTCTTGTGAAAGTTTGGCGAGGAGGGACCATAGATTGAAGCTCATTTGAACACTTTCCATGAAAATAACGATACATAAGAGACAAACTCGCAACATCTCTTCTGTGAGATAGAGGTTGCAAGGAAGAGAAAAGGACATCTACGAGGCTATGAAGTCTATTTTGAACTCTATCAAGGCAGGACAAGTCCTTTCTAGCAGCTCCTGCCCAGATGTGGCAACAATATTCCATCCTTGGACATACCTGGCTCTTATATAGATAGAGAAAAAAATTTAGATGTAAACAAAAATTAGTTTCTTTTTGTTTTGTTTTTTTCTTTTTATACATGTACAATTATTTCTCTTGTGGCATTAATATTTTCCAGGTTATTTTTAGTTAGATTACGATTTTCGACAACGAGTAATTTATTTTTTAATGTTGAGGTTGTTTAACTTAATGCACATAATATTGTGTTTTTATGCATAGAAAACCAGACCCATCTTAAAGGAAAAGTGACACTTTGCTTTATACAAGGTTTTTAATTGATTTAAAAAAAAAAAATAAATAAATAAAAAAAATTTTTAAATAATCAAAATTTATGTACACTGCCCGGAATATGCAGACGACAATGCAGTGCATATTCTAAAATTTCCTTTAATTTACGCCCAAAATCCACCAATAGTTACTTAATGAAGTCAATACCGGTGACCCCTCTCCTCACCATGGAAAAATCTAGTCTGCTTCCATAGTAAAACCGAAAAAGGTCTCTCTCAAACAAAAAAAGCTCCTTTTTTTTTTTCAGATATCTAACAGTGGTGACGAACAACACTGGTTTACAAAGAAATTTAGACCAGTACAAAAATACCCGTTTTTACCTAATTTGGGGGTGCTGAATTCAAATTTTAAATCCGTTTTTACTCATCACGTCTAGTTTTTTTAGATATGCATTTTGTGTATATATACGGTACATAAAAGCATACATGAATTCAGAGTTAATTTTAATATTGTGTGACTTCTGGCTTATTTTTTTTAGTTTATTATGCACTAAATGTAAGTGATAGCATTACATTATATATATATATATATATATATTATTTATTTTTAAAATATAATTATCCACTGACACGTGTTTCGTCGTCCACGACTCATCAGAGTGACTGAATCTACCGAGATATATATAATATAAAGCTGTGTGTGTGTGGTCACGAATAGGCTCCTATATGGTTGACTATTTAAAAAAAAACTGATTACATATAATGATAGAAGATGTATCGAGACACAGGAATGGGTATGTTTGATCTGGCAGAACAGTGGTTGATTAAAATTGTGGGGTCTGTGTTCACGCCTGGTCCACAAAGTATGGAAATAAAAAATTTTAAAATTAAAAAAAAAAAAAACGTTTACAAGTGTTTTTTATATAGATGTACATAATAATACTTTGATAAGTATGTTTTAACTTAAATAGGGATGGTATAATAAAATTGTGGGGTCTGCATTCGCGCCTGGCCTCCATAGAATGGAAATCGACACAAACTTTGATAAAGACTTTTCATATCTATCTGCGTAAGTATACTTTGATAATTATGTTTCAGTTTGAAGAAATATGGTATAATAAAATTATGGGGTGTTCGTTCGTATCTGACCTCCATAGAATGGAGGTATGTCACAAAGTTTAACAAGGTTTTTTTAATATAGATCTACAGAATATTGTGATAAGTGTTTCAGTATGAACAGGTATTGTATAATAAATTATGGGGTTTATCTACTTTATTTTTACTTCCATCATATTTTGCTTTGGTTTTGATACCTCCAAATTCAACCCAAATTTACAAACCTTCCTTTTCATAACCTATCATACTTTCATAAATCAGAGTCCATTTTCTGTAGGCTGTTTTTGAACCCAGTCAACGACGGGCACTTTTGCTAGTGTATATATATATTATATATATATATATATATATATATAATTTTTCATTCACCATATTCCCTCTGCTCCATTTTTTGTTATCAAGTAAGATCTATGACTTTTCATCAAATACTTTTGCAAGCAAAATCCGATCCCGCATTTTGCTAAATCCTACCCTCTGATTAGAAGGAAAGTATTTCTTCGAAACTCCAGATTAAGGACTATCCACTTATTTAGTGTTTCCTTTTTAAAATTAAATATGTTTCTAACTCTTTTTCAAAGTGTTTTTTTTAACGTTTTTTTTAACTATTTGTTCTTGAGATATATATATATATATATGACTGATTTTGGCAGTGAAGGCCGCGGGTCTCAATCCACACAGTAGTGCTCTGGCAGTCATTAGAAGATTTTGTCTCGCTCGCAGGTGGCGCTGGAGGTTGGTGTTCCTAAACTACTGTCTTACACATCTCTTGAGTTGCTCAGATGCACATTTTATTGCTTTGCATAGGATTTAGTTTTACTTTGTTATATTTTCAGATTCTCCAATGGCTTCAAACACGTTAAAACATCGAGGATGCCTCAACAAGGCCAATTCTTTCTGCTATGAGTATGGGGACATCACAACAGTTGCACATCGTCAAACCATCACTTCTCTCCTCAGAACCGCCTACTTTCACTATTTTGACTGTAACATTGGTGATCAAGACAAGTCTTGGGCTCCACACATCTGTTGTAACCCCTGCTACAATAGACTAACTGCATGATTTCATGGCAAGAAAACGGCTTTCAACTTTGCAGTCCGAATAGTTTGGAGAGCACAATGAAACCACGCAGATGATTGTTATTTTCGTTTAACTAATATAAATGGTTTCAATACATCTTCTATAAAAAAGAATAAATATACCAAACTTTGATGTTCTTGGAGACTCATTCCCCATTCAGATGATCTTCCTGTACCCACACCTCCAGTAAATAAGGATCTTCTTTCCTCATCAGATGAAGAAATGCTTTCAAGGGAGGATTCTGCCAAGTCAATATCTTTGGAAGATATCGAGTCTACATATTCAGGAACAAGTGGCAACAAGCCTCACTGGATCACACAAGAAGACCTGAATGACCTTGCTCATAATTTGTATCTGTCAAAACAGTCTTAAACAGTGGAACCTAGAAGGATCACCAGTTTCATGAATTGGAACTAAGACCTTGCTTCCTTTTTCGACATGCAAAACAAGTTGTGCTACTGCACAAACGTACCTGGCTTGTTTACGTCCCTTGGTTTGCCACATAATTCTTCCGATTGGCATCTTTTAATAGACTCTTCCAAGTGAAATCTCAAGGGTGTTCTTCTGCACAACGGGAATAAATATCCCAGCATTTCCATTGCACACTGTCCATTTAAAGAAGTCCTATGACAATATGGAGCTTCTTTTAGAAGCTATTAAGTACAGCAAGTACCAATGAAGTCTGTGTAGGGACCTCAAGGTCATTGGTCTTATGGGTATGCAAGCAAGCCTCACAAAGTACTGTTGTTTTCTCCGTCTCTGGGATAGTTGAGCTGTATCCCAGCATTGCAAGCAGAAAGACTACGGATCTAGAAGCACTTTTGTTCCTGGTGAAAGTTTCAAAGGGAATCCTTTGGTGGACATGAATAAGATGCTTCTTTCTCCTTTTCATATCAAGCTTGGTTTGATGAAGAAATTCGTGAAGGCGTTGGACAAAAATGGTGCTGCCTTCCAACACTTGTCTACTGTGTTCCCAAGTCTTAGTGCTGCTAAGCTCAAAGAGGGCATCTTTGTCAGACCTCAGATCCAAGAAGTGCTGATTTTGAGGAGCTTCTTAACTTAATGGTAAAGAACCGAGAGCATGGGAAGCATTCAAGTCGGTCTGTAGTGGATTCCTTGGTAACACACGTGTACCAGATTACCAAACCTGTATTGAGAAGTTGCTAAAGTCTTACGAGGATATGGAGTGATGAATGTCACTCAAGATTCATTTTCTCCATTCCCACTTCAACTTCTTCCCGCCAAACCTTAGAGCAGAGAGTGATGAGCATGTAGAAAGACTCCACCAAGACATTACGAAGATGGAGAGCAACTATTAAGGCAAATGAAATCCCAGCATAATGGGAGACTTCCATTGGATACTCTTGAGTGACATCCCGGATGCAAAGTACACCAGATCTTCTAAGAAAACACTGTCTGGTTCTTTGAATTGTGTAACTGTCATCCAAGTATATTGATTCAATCAGTGTTCTTTATCTCCTGATTTATCTGTTATAAGCTGCTGCAACTCTTGAAATATTCACATATTCTCTGTTTATATTAAAATCAAACTATTTAAAGGCCAGAAGACCAGAGGTGATAGAGCAAAACTATAAATTTGAATTCAGCACACCCAAATTAACTATTCCCATTCTTGCCTCAGACCAAAAATTTATTTCTGTAAACCAGTGTAATTACTCGCATGAAACAAGTCGACAATACATGATTTGTTCAATTTTGATTCAGTTTGTACAAAAGTGCAATGATTGTACCTATTTACTATGCCTCCCCACGGGACAGAGTTAGACACCAGGGTCGTTTTTTAACGTAGAGAAAAGGTACAAAAATAAAAATTGTCTCAGTCGTGAAGGATTTCTCCTCCACCGAAAAAGAACAAGAAATAGAAGTGCAGCATCTGAAGAACAGATACTACACTTTGATCTTGTCCCGAGTGCAATGATTGTAATGAAGCAACCGAGTCATTGAAAAGTTACTTGTCTACTTTCCACTATTTTAGGAGCTGAAAAAGTAACCAAATCATATGCTTATTGAGTTACTTTCCCAATCCTTTTTACTGACTATCAAACACATTTTTAACTCCACCTTTTATATCATTCAAACATGGCATAATATATTGAATGTATGGCTAAGTGTTAGTTTTACTCATTTAGAACCGTTTTAAAATTTCACTGCTCACTCATTTTGCGACCAAATTTCTAACAATTTTTACAGTTCATAGGTCACCTTCACAGCTACATTTTGATATAAAAATGTTCAATTTTCATTCATTAAAACAAAAGCTATAATAAAATTACTGGTGTTCAAAAGTCTTTAGAATAAGTAAGGAACATGAGAGACGGTTTCTTCTGATTGATTACCATAACTTTTTCGTTGTCAACACCTTCATTTATTTATCATAGCAGGAATGTTGCTCGCATGCCAGATTATTTGGGTTATATATAGAGTGTTAACAAAAGTGATGCTTTTTGCCATGCTAGGGCTGATTATCTTTCCTTTACGATGTCATCTGTTAATTCTGTTTCTCTCTTTTGCCATGCTAGGTCTGATAATCTTTCGCTTATTAATTCACCTGTTAATTATGTTTCTCTTTTTTTTTATACCTTCTTTCTGTTTATTTACTTAATTACGTCTTAAAATTAAAAAAAAAAATCTATAGCTAAATATTTAGACATTTAAAAAGAACTGGAATCCTTAATTTTATCGTAATTGAGAATTCAAAAGAAAATATGCAATTTTATTTGAATCTGGAAAAATATTGGAATACCGTTTATAGACATCTCATCTAGAAAAGTTAATTTTCTTTCTGTAGAAATGGCGTACACACACACAAAACATGAAATCTTTTTCTAGGTAAGCCATTTTCTCTACCACAGGATCAAATGGCATTATTCAATGGCAATATACAATTATTTTCGTCAGCCACCAGTCATTAACAACATCAACGGTGGTTCGTAAAATGGCCAGTATTCACACATCAAGGCCGTGTATGGTAATTAGACAAAGGAAATAAAACAAAGAAGAAATAGACGGTTCCACAAAGCGGCTTTGTTGGTAGCGAGACCTTTCAGTGGATCCAACAAATCAGTAAATTTTGTTGAGAGGAAACCATAAGACGATATTAATCGACAAAGAAGAAATATTGTCTCAAAAAGAAAAACATTTCGTTTTCACCATAAACACACAAAGCATTGTGAAGTGTTGTTTAATCAAAAGTCAAGAGATCACTGGAAACACGTTTGTTACTGTAATCTTCTTTAGAATAATGATCAAATTGTTGCTGTAATACAATTAACACAATCTTTCGATTTTCATAAAGATAAAGGATTATATATATATATATATATATATATATATATATATATATATATATATATATATATATATATATATATATAAAGTATTAAATTATGGAAGTATATATGGCAATTAAGCTACACTATGTTTCATCCTCGTAAGGATTTGTCAGGCTAATGCATTGAATAGAATTGATGTTACCGCATGTTATACTATATATATATATACACACACACACACACATATAGATACATACACACACACGTGGCATGAAGTTTGCTAGCTAACCAATCAGATTCTTTGTTACTCTTGACCCTGTTTTCACCAGGCAATAGCCAGGATTTTATCAAAGATTGCTGGTTTCTATTCTGCATTTCTTTGTTCAGCTCTACTCACATTAAGTATTGTTGAAGTAAATATTGAAAATCAATACATAAAATATATCTCCTTATAAAATTTTATGTGGAGATATATATATATATATATATATATATAAGGAGTTGTTATAGCTACCGACTTGGTATATCGTGTTCGGATTATATCTGGACAATTGCATCACTTTCACTAATACCCTTAGCAAAGATATAACTCCATGTATCTTCCCTCCAGCTATGGATTAAATAGTAAGCTAAACTAGAATTGCTGTCCTTAGTTGATTTACTAATCTATTTCTGATTTTCTATTTTCTGAAAGGTTTTCTTTTCCCTCTGTTTAATTGCAGTAAGTTTTGTGTATTTCTAAGAGGTCCATTCTCCCAGGCTTTGCCTTCACTCTTTATAAATAACCTGAGGCTTAAAAAATAATTAAAAAATAATATATATATATTTGAATTCTTCAGACTGCAAGGACCCGTAGTGCAGCAGTTAGAGTACTTGGAAAAACCAATTGTAAAAGTGATATTCTTCTGAAGGTTCAATTCTCAGTGTTAACTTCAGAAAAATACATCCTCATCCAAAAATTTTTTTTTTTAATTCAGAAACGTAAAAAAAAATAAAATAAAATAAAAAATAAATGCTTTTCGAAATTATCTAAATTACACATGCCATAAATGTCATTGCATATCAATTAATGATAAGAGTTGTTTTTAATTTATCTGAAAGCATGCACAGATAGTGATGGTGGTAAATCTATAACAAATCTACATGGAACATTAATATTACACACATGAAACTTTTTTGGTCCATATGTTACTATGATAAACAATTGAAACAATTTGAAGAGTTTAGAAAAAAAAAAAAAGGAAAAAAAAAAAGAAGATGTAGTAAAAAATAAAATTGTGTACAGATAGAATTTGGTTACATCACTAAAAATATCATTTCATAAGGTTAATTTTTTAAATTTTAGTTATACAATATTTTATTAAATTATTAAACTCAATTTTTTTCTCATTTTTTTTCTAGTCTTAACCTTAAGGGGTATGCTGTTATAGGCAGTTGTTGTCAGTCTCAAGTTATGTGTACTTGTGCATGCGCAGCACAAATTTTACATCTTTGAAAATGTTATTTCGTAAGGTTAATTTAAAAATTTTAGAAAACTAGATTGTTATAAAATATTAAAAAGATTAAAATCATTTTTTCTGAGACTTTTGGTGTAGGTTAAAGAAAAAAAACTGATCGCAAAGTCAGTATTTCAGATGATAAATGTCAACATGACCCAAGAAACAAGAGAATATTTCATTAAGATTTTGTTGGCACACAAATGATACGGTTTCTTTCCTATCCAAGATCAACCTCTTTTTACGTTATTAGATGCTAAAACTGAAGGAATTTATTGCTAAAGATTTCAAATTGGAACCTTTTAAATTCAGCCAGGCATATCGAAAGTTTCCAGTGAACAACGAATACAAGAAACTTCGACCAAAAGACAGTTTTTTTTTGTTTTTTTGTTTTTTTTTGGGGGGGGGGTAAATATGGAAATCAATCCAGACAGGACATGAAGCTAGTTGATGTACGGAGTTAACAAAAAAACAAGCTGATTATCAAAAAGAAAGGAGATGTCTATTGGTCTTAGTCTTGATTTTTTTCAAGACTATAGGTAGGAGGAAAACAGTAGGAAGAGAGTTTCACAAGTCTTCAGGTATTAAAACAGTGAATTGGTGGAGACCACTAGACTAACAAATCAAACGAGCTGGAACAAAAGAAGCAGGAAATTCTGAAGAATACGTCATAACACTATTCAAAGAAAAGATTGAAGACTAGCAACATCACTTTTGTGAGAGAGGTTACGTAGAAGAAGTAATGTGGCCAATTAAATTACAGATACAGTTCCAATAATGGTCAAGTTGGCAAAGTAAAATAAAATGTGGGGTATCTTTTCTTTTAGAGCTCACCTTATCAACTGATTAAAATTTAAATATTGAGCAATTATATTTACAATGAATAATTTGCAGAATTACTTCTACTCGATGTTCTGTCACCAGGTGTTCATGTTGGCCTTCCTCTCTCACCTATGCAGCACACCAAACGTTGGACCAACAACAGATGAGCGGCCTGGCATCGTTCAAACGCAGTTGTCCCAATTTTCGCCCTCCCCCTTACCTATTATGAACTTTTTATTCATTCTTGAGAGAAGGGGTGTCATAACTTCCCTTCTTTCTACGTTCAGTCACTTAATTATTAATTGACCTTTAAAATGGAGTAGAACTTTTCATCCACTAGTTATAGCTCTTGACCCTTAAATCACTACCATAAACCGAATTTCTGACTGCAAAGTATAAACAAAAAACCTAATAAACTACAAAAAGCATTAGAACACACGCAAAGTCATGGGTCAAGTATTAGTAATGCAATATCTGGTTTTTATATATATATATATATATATATATATATATACACACACACTAGCAGGCCATCCGGCATTGCCCGGTTGTAAAATATGCTTAAATATATTTTGATTAATGCAGATTTCGTATTTATTATTATATTATATTGGAGCCAATATATAGTAATGATTTAAAGAGTTAAAAAATTGACTCATGCGCCACTGTCAGGAATCTAAGCAAAAACATTTAACTTACAATTTACTTTTTCCTTTGATGTTAATACCCGACCTATAAAGACATGTTTGCTGCAACTCTAAAAATTAAAACATGAACCAATAGCTATTACGTTATGCATGCATATTCGTAATGCCGTTGGTCGACCATCACCTGGGAAATTCGATTTTTTCTTAATTTTCACTTTTGCACTATTTTTCCCTGGTTACAACCCAATGTAAAGTTTCACACGAGTTCAAATGCTCTATATATTAAATTTCATGTCTGTAGACCAAAAACTGACAGGAGTTTGGTAGGCAAAATATTTTAAACAAATATATACGCATATATAAATATATAGAAAGAAGTTTGTGTTTACTATAATCTATTTACACAAATATAAATCATGCAGAATATCTGCATGAATATAATTACATGTAATAGTTAACTAAAGATGATCATCCCATAAGAAAACCAAAAAAACTAATGGGTAATTAATTAAAACGAATGTTTAAAAGAATATGCAAATTAGCTAGATCTTTTGCTAGTGAATGCAATTTCATGATCCATATATAACAAAGTTGCATCTTTTTAAATAAATAGAAAAAAAAAGGGTTTTTAATATGAATATCAATACACAAAAAAAAAAAAAAAAAAATTATAGGAGTATAGATATATATTATACACACACTAGAAATTTTTTCTGTTAAAACGGGCAAAAGTTCTAGCCCATTGTCTTAGGAATGCTTTATGCCAAACTGATGATTCCATATAGTTAAATTTGTGCTCATTTTTTCATTAAATATTAATTCCCATAAATTTTTAACTGTGCATGGAACAGATACCATAATACTAAGTTTGCAGCAACTTCTCATAACAAAAGTCAATACAAAATTTAAGCTAAATCAGCCCAGTAGTTTATGAGAAAGTGAAATAGACAGGCTAAGATTATATATAGAAGAACAAGTAGTTAATAAAACATGTTAAAAAACACTTTGAAAAAGAGTTAAAAACATATTCAATTTTAAAAAAGGAAGCACAAAATAAGTGGATAGTCCTTAATCCGCCAAGTTTATATATATATATATATATATATATATATATATATATATATAGGGAAATAACTCCAGACAAGCATAAGGCCGCTTAATGTAAGTAGCTAAAAAAATAATATAATGGTCACTAACTAACCAACAATAAATCTTATATGGGTAGATTTTCCAACCCAGAAAACAGCAATTTAGAAACATCATTGATGGAATGCGGAAAAAAAAAAAAAAAAAAAAAAAAAAAAAAGAAAGAAAGAAAAGATATATAAAACTGCCGAAAATAAACTCAAGGTTCACTACTTTCCTTAGCTTTAGAGAAATAGTAAAAAAAAAATGAATATAATTTGGTTAAAGGACAGAATCTAAATGACAGATGCGAAATAAGCAGGAATAATTCATTACCAAAAAGTATAAATTATGGAAATGTCATCTCATACAAGAGCAATCAATTTAATATTCAAAATTATTAGAAAAACAATAGCAACAGATGAAATCAATCAAATAAAAATTGGACAATTTTCTACAACCAGTGTCTGACTAATCTCATTGTGCAAGAAGTCAAAAAGTAACGGTTTCAAATCCAATAGTAGATTTGAAACTAGCCGAATCTACCAGGCGTTGCTCAGAAGTTTGTTTGGTCTTTCTTTTATTTATTTATTTTTTTTTTTTGTTAACTATGCCAGTTATTGTTTTTTTTAACCAAATTATTATTAAAATAAAAATTTAAAAAAAAAAAAAAACAATGTTCAAAATCAAATATAAGTGATGATATCGTTTAGTCATTACTTTCTTAATTAAACGAAATTTTACAAAAATATAATTTTTGCCAAAGTAATTTTGTAATCTCTATTAAAAAAGATCCCAAAACTGATTTCTTAAAACTACTAAAATCTACTAGAAATTTTAAAGTCAGAAATGATCTTCTGGTCGATAATTTAAATGCTTTCAAATTTCTTTCCAATTTTCAAGTCATGAAATAACGTATCTTTTTACTTTTTTTTTTTTTTTTTTTTTTTTTTTAAATATTATTTGGCTGACTTATTTACAAAGCTGAGATGCATTATATTGGATTTAATTTTGTAATTTTTTTATTTATTTTATTTTTATGCTATGCATTTTTTTTTTATGTCAGTAATAACTGATTAATAATAAATAAGTGTAAGTAAAAAATAAGTGTAAGTTATGTAGAAGCTAAGGAAACATGCACAGAAGAAAATCACAATTTTACTAATTTACACATAACCACTTGCATTTTTATTTTATTTATATTTTAAGTTTTATACTTAATTTATCAAATTTAAAATGTGGGAACAAAGCCCCTCCGTGTCCCCCCTTCCCAACCTGACTGAAAACTCACATTTTTTGAATAGCCCACATACATGCATACAAGTAGACACACAAAAATATCAATCATACCAGTTATTATAGGTGCCACGGGGCTTATGAAAAAGAACCTGAAATCCTACCTAACTAATATTCCTGGTGAACCAAGTGCAAAAGAGATCCAGACAAATGCACTTAAGGGAACAGCGAGGATACTAAAAAGAGCTCTCAGTTGGTTTCAATAAAAAGCAGAGCAATGTTGGCAGCTGGTTTGGCTGCCCCGTACCCAGTGCTACAAACTTCAAAGGAAGAAAATTAATATCACTGACATTTACTTTTTATGATGTGCAAATCAGTAACGAAATTTACCTTATATTACTTCAACAACATGCATATCTAAACCTGCATAAACCTCTATTAACATGTATTGTTACTGTCTCTCTTCCAGATAAGCAGGCGAGGGAGCAAGGAGTCTCACGAGATGGCGGTGTTCTTGGCCTTCGGGCCAGGTTGGTTGGTTGGTTGTTTTTGTTTTACAGCATATCAACCTTTTTCAGGTTATTTAATGCCGAATCTAGTTATTTTGAGGAATGATTTTTAATGGAGTTTATATATTTTTTTTTAAGTCAGATTCTATTTAACCCATAGTTGGGACCCTAACAGGTACTACCACTCCGGGTCAGAGTGAACCTGGGAGCAATGGCAATTAAAGGGTGGCTCCACACTCAGCAAGGTGGGGCCTCACCATCGGATATAGTTTTAGGTCATATCCAGGATGTTCGGGCCAGGAGCAAAAAAGTAATCAGCTCTGGTCAATGTGAGGTCAATTAGGTTTGGTCAATGTGGGAGAGACCCTTCATATCAGACAGTTGCTATTTTTGGACCCGGCCAGAGAGCCCCCTTGGGAGAGCTGGTTCCCTCCCCACATTAAAAAACGGCCTTGTGCCTAATTTGCTCAGAGGGGAAGCAAATAAATAGTCTCTCTTCCAGATATGAGTGGAATAGTAGGGTAGACTGAACTAAATTTTTGGAAGGCAACTAGTCTAAAAAGAAGAAACTGATCTAACCACTGCAACAAAGTATGCCTATATGTAACACATATCATCCCTGAACAATCATTTTTTTGGAAATGAAAATTGCTCCAGACAAGGCATAAGGTCACTTGATGTAATGAGCTAACAAAAATGAAAGATGGCTATTGAAAAGACAGATGCCAATTGACCTTAGTCTTGAAAAGACGAAGGTTATAGACAGGAGGAAAATAATGAGTAGAAAACTTTGCAGTTCTTGGAAAAAAAGCTACTGGAATAAGAATCTGTATTCCAATTAGGTATCAAAACAACAAACTGATAAATACCTAGATCAACAGGTTAAATGAACTGAAACAAAGGCAGCAGGGAATAGATCAGACAATTCTGGAGAATACATGTGATAATAGTATTTTTTTAAAAAGACAGACTAACAACATCACGTCTATGAGAGAGAGATTGCAGAGAAAAAGAAAAACAGAGAGATTCAAATTACAGATATGTTTCTGCACCTTATCAAGAACCTACAAATGGGAGAGAGATTCACTATCCCAAATATAACAATAATACTGCATACATGCCCTGATAGTAGACAGAGGATAACCTTAGATGTGAGAATGTGTTAGCGTGATAGAGAACCAATTTTACAAGAAGCAAAAAGAGCAATGGATTTAATTTATAAACATGAAGAAAGATTTGTTGAGAATGAATGAGAAAGTGGTTTTCTCACAAAGCAGAATTGACATATAAGAAATTCATGTGTGGAAGATAATTTTTGATAATTTTCAAGCCATCCACAATTTTAATCTATTTTTATGCAATTTATGTCAGTGTGTGTATATATATATATATATATATATATATATATATACACACACACTCAGTGTTGGGACAATTAATTGGAATCATGAATCAGAACGTTTGGGGATATGGAAAAATTTTCAGCCTTATTTCTGATTTCAAAAAGATCCTTTTAATTTTTTTCTTGACAATAAAAAAAAAATGAAACAAATTTATTTCTTTATTAGAAGTGGTTCATTTACAATATAAGACTTCTGACAGGCTTCTAGGCTTGACCATTACTCCTGATCTTAAATGGAATACGTACATCAAATCTGTTGCCAAGGCCACTGGAAAAATGGTCGGATCCTTCTATCGATCCAGTAGATATCTCACTGCTGATGCAATTCTCTATCTATATAAGAGCCAGATACGTCCAAGGATGGAATACTGTTGCCACATATGGGCAGGAGCTGCTAGAAAAGACTTGTCCTGCCTTGATAGGGTTCAAAACAGACTTTGTGGCCTGGTGGGAGATGTCCTTTTCTCTTCGCTGCAACCTCTATCTCACAGAAGAGATGTTGCAAGTTTGTCTCTGCTTTATCGTTATTTTCATGGAAAGTGTTCGACTGAGCTTCAATCTATGGTCCCCCGTTGCTAAACTTTCACAAGAAACACTAGACTAGCTGAAAACATTATCAATAATTTTCCCCACTCTTTATCTGTGCCTAAACCTAAACATAGATTCCATGATTAAAGCTTCTTTCTTAGGACTGCACGCCTGTGGAATTGTCTTCCGTTTTCCTGCTTTCCAGCTGTCTATAATATGGTTGTCTTTAAGTCCAACGTGAACAAGTTTCTGATGAGCCATTCCACTAAAGTGAACAAATTTACCGAACTTCCATTACTATCATTTGTCCTTTTGACTACTCTACACTCTTTAACCCTTATCCTTGAGTGGGCGATCGGCCTTGATAAGTGGTGACGCCTATGTAAAAAAAAAAAAAAAAAAGACTAAAAGCCACAGAATGGTTATAAATCCATTTCCTTGATTTATCTTGGAGTCTAATTTATTTCTTTTATTGGTACATTACTACAAACTTTTTTGCACATATTCGCTAAAAGTTTCAGGGAGTTCACACATTATTATTAAAAGATTTACAATTTTCTGGACAAGATTTTTCAATTTTATTGGTGCTGTCACCTGCTTTTTCTAAAATAATGTTTATGGTACTTCTTCGCTTTGGACACAAGTGAAAAATATAGATAAAAATCTCAGGATGAGTTTATCAAAATCTTGGATAAAATACATAAAGGGAAAACCTTTAGAAATTTTTTGAATTAAAAAGGAAATTATATTTAAACGTAGACCCCCTCCCCCTGCAGAAGAATGAGATTCAGGCATTTGTTACTGTAACTAACAAAACGAGATGAAAAACAAATATGCAACAAATAAATGATACCAACAGCAAAACTCTTATTAATTGGAGAAGAGTATTTGTACTTAAACTTATTTTAAAGCGTGTTTTTAATTCAAAACAAACTTAGTGTTCACTTTGTCGAGTTAGAATAAAAAATGGCTGTCCATAAGCCCTCCAACAAAGATCCTTAATAACTACTCAAAATCGAAAATTAAACGCTGGTAGAAGCACACCAAATATGTCCACAATTGAGTAAAATGTTATATTCTATCAATATTTTGTATCGATTTTTGAGCAATTCAACAAGATTAAAAAGTTAGGAGTTGGAAATGATTATCATTTTACATTAAAATTTATGTGCAAAACTGCTTTTCTACTCAAAATTCTAAAATAATTGTTTTTCTTTACGCCACAAAATCTAAAAAAAATTTTAAAAAGTAGAATTTCATTTTGGGGGAATGATTAAGCTAAGAGTGTTAATCCATTTGCCATTATTATCATTAATATTATTTGTATTGTCTTTTTCTTTTACAGTAACGCAAATCAATCTAATAACCAAACAAATCTTTATAATTGCAAGAAAAAACATGAACATTTCTATATAGAGGGAAGGTAGAGAATCATTAACAGAGATCCACCCCAATGTTAAGAATGGTTTTCTAAATAGTAACATTACATAGAAACTCTTTCTTAACATGCCTTTGTTAACTATTCTGTTCCTAAACTGTTATTTTGTATACCAATCGTCGATTCTTTTTAATCCTTTATAGAAAATTTCAAATTGCATTAATGACAACCAAATGCAAATGAGAATTGTGTTAAAAGAAAAACAAGTCTTGTCTCATAATTTTCAATCAATTACAACGAAAACATTAGAGAAAAATAATTAAAATGATATACCCTTGTAATATACACCCTCACTCCCAAGTGTATTTTTATGTTTAGTAAAATATATACGGACATTACACGAGAGGCGGAGGGGCTTATAGTCATTTGAATATTTTTAAAAAGCATCGAATCTTCAATTAGATGTTAAGAAATTTCAAAAGAATTGGAATCGGTACTTGTATTGGAATCGGGAATTTAGAACAGAATCAGTAATTGTATCAGAATCTAGAAAGAATTTGGAATCGTCCCATCACTAATATCTTTATGAAATGTTAATAGGTTATTTCTCTAATTTCAGTTTTAGATATGAGCATATCCTCCCATTTCAAAGTTAAAATATTTCAGATTTGCATTAAATTTGACTCAATCATTATACATCAAGTATGGATTTTGATCAAAATTGGAATAATTATTCTAGACATAAGGTTTAGTAAGATTATATGTTGATTTTAATCTTTGTAAGGGGACATAAAAGTGATACAAAACTTCTGTTTGGGGAATTAATTTTACCCATTCTGGAACAGGTATTCTTCTGATATAATTATAAAGTTGGGCCATTTATCGCACTGGCTGAGATTAAAATGCCAAATTCATATTCCAAATAAAAGAATAGTTTGTCTACACAATTAACTTACTATGCTCACCTAATTCGCATACTGCTTTGCAAAAGAGCATCTCATTAATTCATTCATAATTTTTTTAAGTCAATGATTGTTTTTATTTTATTAGTTTCATTTGATGCACATGTGTGTATGTTTGCGTTTATTATCTAAAAATTATAAAGGTCTTCACATTTGAAAAAAAGACTAGCCTTCTTTTTCTTCAGATATCAGGTCTCTTATTGCAGACAGAAAACAAAAGCATGTAAACTATAATTATATATATATATATATATATATATATATATATATATATATATATATATATATATATATTATAATAATGTTCACTTCCCTTTTTCAAATAATGTTTCTTGATTACAAAAGTAAAATTAATGAACACGAATAAACGGACATGTCCTTTGATGACGCTTCCGACCGACCTCACGTGAAACTGTACATTTGAATCACAAATGCAGTTTGTTAATTAATATCTGATCTTCCAGATATGCGTGCCTTTGTCTCTTTTTATGACCAAACAGGTTTCGAATAACACCCTAAGATGAGGATAGTAGTTCAAACGATCCAAGTGATAGATAATCAATCCTCGTGTAAAAAATAAATTCAGAAACATTTTACCAAGTCGGTACGGATCCCAAATTTATACAAGAATGGAAACGAGTCGATGCTCTTTCAATTTCATAAACGCATCACACGTTTTGAATTCTAACAATAATGGTTCATTAGAAAAAAAGAACAAAAATGTTTTCCACCATTCATCATTCATCACACTTGAAGGTCAGAGGTAACATTGGTCAAAATGTGCGAATAAACCCAAAAAATGAGAACAGTAATCAAAACAATCCAAATAATGTAAATCAATTCTAATGTAAAAAAAAATCCAGAAATATTATACAGTATTTTTCAGGTGTGCCGGTGTTTCATTCATTAGGCGGAGATTCTCTGAATAGTTCTGAGCCTTTATCTCCTGAAAGATGTTGAAGAGTCATTCTATTTCTACAAACCGGTATCTCATATCAATCTCATATCCGGTATGATCAGATCGATGAATCCCAAGTACACCTGGCAGACATTGCATAGATTTTAAATAAAATACTTTACATTAGCTCTTGTAGAATCTATGATTGAGCACTTGAGTGCTTTACATGATTTTATATGCGTGTATTTAGGCAAGATTCTTTCATTTCAGCATCGTCAAACATAACAGAATTCACCGCTTGATTATTACCTTTTTTTTCCTTTTTCTAATAATCTTTTACCGTCAAAATAAAAAAGTATGTCCATGTGTATCATTAACGTTTTCGATTCTTTGTTGAATCATCTTCAGTTGACAAAAGTAAGTAGACAAAATAAAAAGAATTTCTAAAAGCAGTGGAGAATGCCTTTTATGAAATACTAGCCTGGGTGCCCAGCGTTGCCTGGGTGTTTCATGGTGTGTGTTGAGCAAAAAAGTAATAGTTGGCAGGCAGGCTCTAACCCGTACCACGAAGGAGGAAAAGAATGGAAAAAAACAAAAAAAAAAAAAAACATTATGTCTTTGCTGTTGCATCTATCGCCAAACCGGAAGAGATGAAGGTTTAAATTAAGGCTATTCAATTGAAAAGAGGGGATGACTATTGAAAATACCGGCGAAAAAAGCGACCCTCCCTGTAGAAAAGTGCCCAATTGAGGGGGAAGGAATCAATGTTTTGGGCAAATTTTTCGATAATTGTTGTCCGATGGGTTGAGCTTCAAAATGATACTGATTTCGTGAAAATCCGTCACCTCTGTAAAAAGCTTCAGGCAGACATACATACATTTAAACAGACAGGTGAGATTTATATTATAGAAGTTATGCCAAAAGAACAATTTGATGCAGTTCCAGTTTCTTTTTTATTTTGATGCAAAAAGATTTAAAAAAATTGAAAAAAATAAGAAAAGTAATTTCTGTCATGTTTATACGTGTGTAATTATTCATGGATATGAGTTTCAGTTTTACTGCTCATCAGTGTGATGAATCTAGTGAAATTTGAAACCATGATCTCTATAATTTATGTCTACCACCATTGGTATATCTTCCATTTCTAACCAGCAAGCTTGAGTCATTGGGATCGCATTTTTTATATGCATACATTAAAGTGTCAGTATGGCAAAAACAATAAAAATGACATGTACTAAAACGAATAAAACAAGCTAAAATAACGATGTTTCACCAGTAGAATCAACAGGTTTTCTGGGAATTTGTATAGAGCATGTGTTTGTTTAGAAATAGTTAGGTCTTAGTCAAAACAAATATGTATATAGTGAGCGTACATTTATAAATAACCTAAATATACTGTTTATGCATTTTTTTTTTTTTTAAACATTTATTTTGTTGCTATACATATATATACTAACTGTATCTACCTTGCATTACCTGGAAATCTTTTTTTTTCTTTCTTTCTGTTTCAGTTTTTATTTCTTTTGAATCGGGTAAGTAATTAAGATTTTTTTTTAAACTCTTAAATCTATAAATAAAAATCTAAGAGATAGCGGTGCCAAATGAACAAGCAGTTCCATAGAGGGAAGATAGAGTTAAATGCTGATTACTGTATGACTGCAGAGAGGAGTAAATGGGCTACATAATGTGCAAAGGAACTGGAGAATCCTAAAATAGGAATTTCACAAATTCATTTTAGTTTACACTTTTGTATTTTTGGTTTCAATAAATATTCGATTTAATAATAAGCCAAAAACTATATGGTCCCTGACTGATGCCTTGAATTTTAGGAGAAAAAGAAAAATTAGCCCCAAAAGGTGTTTTTCACCTCTAAAACACCCTGGGGCTCAAGCCCCAGAATTTTCCCAGAGTTAAATATTACGTTTCCAGATGTATATCCATGTGTGCTTACTTTTGGCTAATTTTCAGCAAAATCTAATGGTCGGAAAAGATTCTATGTCTTGGAAAGTGCTATTTTTGGCCATTTTGACCTCCTTGTAACACAACCAGAATTTTATCCAAAATCCAAGAATGTTACATTTCCTCCCTTGGGTAATCGTAACTTCATGCAAAATTTCAGAAAAATGCAATGAATAGTTGTTGAAAATTTTTTGAACAAACGGACAAGAGTGAATTCTAAGGTCCAAATCCGACTATGTCAGTGGACCAAAAATAAAAATAATAATTCAATTATTGAAATTATGTTGATGCAAGGAGAGATGCGTGTAAAATTGTCTAATAATTTTGTTAATGTACACGAGTGTGAAATAAAAAGTGTCTGGTCATAACCTACACAGAATTTTTCTAATTTTAATATACAATTTCCTCTTGCAATCTAACCTTTCTAATAAAAAAAGTGTTTTAAATAATAGAATAATTTAACTATTAATTATTTCTATAGCATATAGTTATCTATCTGGATTTTCAAAGAAACTCAAATAGCAATTCATATGATATGTCGATAGTTTATTCAAACTAGCCTGGTTTATTTCTTATTTCAACTATATTATTGCCACAAATATATTTTTATTTTCTGTTTCTGAAAATATTGAAGAAAAGAAGAAGAAAAAAAATGGCGAGTTTCCCTTACTCAGCAGATATATTTAAACATAAAAGGAAAGTAATCATGTCAGGTGTTATTTCCCTTTGACTTCTACAAAAATAAATATCTAAAAACGCATATTTATTTTAAAAAATAAAACTGGTGGGTGTGAAGAATTTTGCCAACCCTCTTTTTTTTTTCATCTTTTTCAGCGGATTATTATCGATATTAGTTTACCAAATTATCAAAAAAAAAAAAAAAAGAATAAAGTCAATATTTAAATATTTGTATTGGGTGCTCAGTTTATAATGCAATGTTCTAGTAAATCGATTATTCATTTTTAGACCAAATTTTGCGAATTCAGCCGTTTTAGGGAGTATTGTAAAACGCAAAATAAAAGGTTACACTACTTTTTAAAAATACTAAATTCGTCTAATTTGGCCTAAAACCTGATGTGGTTCTAAAATGAGTGATCGATTTACTAGAATGTTGCATTAGAAACTGAACACCCCTTACAAATATTTAAATACTGACATTTTGTTCATTCTCTTTTATAACCTAGTAGACTAGTGTCCATTCGATAATAAACTACTGAAAACATTTTTTTTTTAAATAAAAATTTAGAGTAAAGCAAGATTTTTCAGGTCCACCAAAAAAATTGAAAGTAAATTTACACATAATTTAGAAATTATTTTCATCAATTAATATCTAGCACTAGAACGACTTTTGCTGACTTGAATTTTTTAAATGTAAGTAACAAAAATTACTTTATTTATAAACAAATCACTATTTTTTTTTTTTTTTTCTTTTTATTCCCAAGCAATGTCCGGTAGTTTTTAATAATTTCGTTATGGAGATTAAGCAAAATTGAAATTAGAACTTACAAAAATTTTGCTCTGTTCTCAAATTACAAAATTGTTTATCATAAAATCATAACCAGCATTAATGCTAATTCACGCCAGATGTCACCTTGTCACTTACCTGTAATATGAGTCATCTAGTGTTTGAGTTTGTTTTTTACTTGCAACCGTAAAAGATTGTTTTTTTAAAGCAAATAATGCAATGATTCTAAGTTGATTCCATGAAATCTACATTAGACACAAAGACTTATCAAATTGTAACAGCATCAGTTAAACATTTATGGATAAGATTTCTATATTAATGTTATCAGACAACTTCAAGAGTGTGTTGTGTCAACATAAGTTTGATCATTATAAACTGAAATCTTTTTATATTGACTATTAATCTAATATTTATTGAAATAAAACAAAAAAAAACGCTACAGTGTAAAATAAAACTTTTACAGATTAATTACGAAATTAAATCCACTGTAATGCACTTTCTTTTGCGTTAAGTGCTCTTATCACTTTGCTTGCACAGCTTCAGTTTGTTTATATTCATTGTGTAAAATCTTCACTCTCTAAATCTGTTGATATTCTAAGTTTCACTTCATTCAATCGATTTTTCTAGACAAAAACTTTTCTCTATTTAAGATACAGATTTTTTTCAAGAAGTGAGAGAAGGAAGAGGAGAATGAAAATGAGGAAGAGGAGAATGAAAATGAGGAAGAGGGGGGGAAGAGGAGGAAGAGGGGGGGAAGAGGAGGAGGAGGGGAAGAGGAGGAGGAGGAGGAGGAGGAGGGAAGATGAGGAGGAGGGGGGAAGATGAGAAGGAGGAAGAGGGGGGGAAAGATGAGAAGGAGGAAGAGGGGGGGAAGATGAGAAGGAGGAAGAGGGGGGGAAGATGAGAAGGCGGAAGAGGGGGGGGGAGATGAGAAGGAGGAAGAGGGGGGGGGGGAGATGAGAAGGAGGAAGAGGGGGGGAGATGAGAAGGAGGAAGAGGGGGGGAAGATGAGAAGGAGGAAGAGGGGGGGAAGATGAGAAGGAGGAAGAGGGGGGGAAGATGAGAAGGAGGAAGAGGGGGAAGATGAGAAGGAGGAAGAGGGGGAAGATGAGAAGGAGGAAGAGGGGGAAGATGAGAAGGAGGAAGAGGAGGGGGAGTAAGATAAGAAGGAGGAGGAGGATAAAGGAAGGGGAAAAACATCTGCTTCCTTAGACTAAATCTCCACATTCTAAAACGCAACAGACACTATGCTGGTTTCAAAAGAAACCCAGAAATAATAAAATGTACAATAATTACCACAAAACAAAAGGATCATTTTACAAAAAAAGAGTTGGTTCATTTCTCCCAAAAATACTGAGGTTTCAAAAGAAATGGCTGAGAATTTAGCATTTATAATAATGGTGAAACAGATACACAAACTTAATGAGGGGAAAAATGAGAGAATAAAAGCATTTTATCTTTAGTAAATCTTTAAACTAATATTCAAAGGAATCCAAGTGAAATTAAAAAATACAAAATTATATATTCTATGAACTCCTTAAAATGTTCATAAGAGTTGCAGAAGATGAACAAACTCCGGTACTTATGCAAAATAAGGCCTGCACTATCGTTGGAATTTTCTAGGTAGTTAACATAAAACGGCGAAAGGTGCTGAATCACTGGGCCAATGAAATCACAATTTAAGAAAACATTTATTTGCTATCCTTGGGTGATTAATTTTTTTTTATCTTTGTTTGCTGTCAGTTATTTGTCATTCAAAAAGTAAAAAATTTATTCACGAAACTTACCTTAGAATAAGTTTTTTTCTTGATTTGAATTTTCTTGAAGTTTCATAAAAATTGTCCAATTATTACATTTTTGGCGTAACAGCAAGAAGAATAGTTTTTATTTTTCAATTAAATTTTTTATTGAATTACCTTCATAAAAGAAAGATTTTTTGTTGAAAAAATTAGCTACCAGAAAAAGAAAAAAAAAATCAGGAATTTTTGTTCGGCACCTTCCAAAATTTTATGTGAACTGTCCAGTCCTTATTTTGTGTAAGTACACAAATTCCTTCTGTTTATACAATGAAAATTGTGGACAGGAAATATAAAGTCTATTTACTTGTTTCTCCTAGGAGGACTGAGTTAGACACAAGGTCAGTTTTTAATATGGAGAAAATCTGCTAAGAAAGATGAAGACAAAAATGAAAATTGCTTTAGTCTAAAAGGATTTCTTCATTTACAGAGAATAAAAACGATGAAGTGCCGTATAAGAACAGATACTACATTTCGCTCATGATCAACAGCCGTGTAATTCATATTGTCAGAATCACTTAAATGTGAAACAATTTATGAATATTTTTCAATAAGAGGAACACTAAATGAGAAACATTTCATTATGCTGCACATGAATTCTTTTATTTTTATTTTACATTCTATTTTCCTAACAGATTTTTTTTTCCATTTTTAAACAAGATCTTGAGTTAAATATCTTTTAGTAATTTAAATTTTGATGTTTCTTTGTTTTTTAACTAAAAAATTTCAACAGTCCTTGAGTTTGAAACTTGAATGTATTCATTATATTTTTTCTTTTTAATTAAAGTCTTAAATTAAGGAGAGCCTTGTAACTGTTGTTTCCCTTATTTTGTCCTCACATTCCACGAGTGATGTTTTTGACAAATGGGTGAAGGATTTCTTGTTTTCTAGGTCAGAATTTATCAATCTAATAGTTATTTTTGGTTAGTTTTTGACGTATGGAGTATTTTTTTTCTTTTTTTTTAGCTCCTTCCATCAAAAGTTCATTTTTTTTTTTTTTTTTTTTTTTTTGCTCCGATATTGATATTAAAAGTCTACATTTTATTTTAAAATTATTAAAAATAAACTTCTCAATATACTCAGTTATGACTATGCGAGTAACTTCATGAAGGTTAACTAATTTGCATATTCCTTTGAAAAACAAACACTCATTAATTATTCATTTTTATGGTTTCTAATCAGATGGTTGGTTTCATTTAACTATAACACTTAATCCTATTTATCCATAGTTTCTACATTGTGCATAATTGCATAGAAGTTGAAGTAAAAACGTCCCAGTACACAGAAATTATATATATATATATATATATATATATATATATATATATATATATAAAGTGACCTTGTGTGTGCGTGTGCGCGCACGAGAAACTTTTTACCAAACTCCTCTTTGAATGTTTGGTCTACAGACCTGCAACTTGATATATATAGAGTATTTGGACCTCGGGAATACTTTCAAATTTGTTTTTTGCCTGCTAAGGTGTCAATTTTTTTTTTTAAGTTGCCCTTGGAAGAAGTAAATCAACTAACTTCCGAGCATATGCCCACTTTCAATTTGAATTTTCATTGCAGCTTCCTCATCAACTGTAAATGGGGAAGAACTTTATAAAAAAAAAAAAAAAAAAAAAAAAAAAAAATTAGAATAGGAGACAAACTATTACAAAGATTTGAGGATAAAACCTTAAAATATTCAAAATTATATATATATATATATATATATAATCATGTCTCATTTTCTTAAAATTCCTCATTTGAAAATGTCCAAATGAACTGAAATAATGGCTGTGATAATATCTATCGGAATTTTTTAGATGAGAGTTAATAATTTGAATTATTTACATAACTTTCCTCATCTTGGTTATCTTATTCACAATACTTTTACCACTGTAACATCCCACAGGTGAATCTAGTCAAACTATGGCACTCGTAGGGAATTTTAAACTGAAACATTTAATAAGGTAGACCGTTCGTATTTCATAAGTAAAAAACAGGTAGAAGTGTTAAGTTTATATTATTCGTAGTTATTAACCACCTGTAGTAATAATCATGTTGATATACCGATTCTCATTAGACCACTATCAGATGACCAACTATGGAAAATATTCAGCGTTACATGTAGGACTTTGACACCTCCCTGCAAGAACTGTTAAACCCTATCAGCATCTCATCTGAATGAGATATGCATGCGACTGGGGACCACTTGTGAATTTAATGTTCCCATGAAACTTTCTTTCCGGGGGGGGGGGGGTCAACCTGCCTAAGGTGGATGCTGTGTGTGTATAGTAAAGATTGAACCGTCAATCTCCGGAAGACCGTCACTTAAAATTGATTTTTGATCAACACTTAATGTCTGGACAATTAAAGTGACAGTCGTTTAGAGATTGAGGATTCAATCCTTATGACAGTCAATAATGCATTTAGAATAACAAATTAACACTTCTACTACATCATGACTGATGGAATGACAGCAATCTACTCAAAGGAATTACGAGGGACATTCCAACAGTAATGCCTCCTATTTTTTATTCTGCCCGAATAGATCAGATGGGATTGCAAATTGCATTGTTAGAACAACTTATGCATTCATGATCTAAAAGACAGTGTTAAACTAAGAAAGCAATCTTTTTCATATATGTCAGAAGTAGAGGAGTCATTAAATTCCTCCATGCAGAAAAAACTAAACCGATCAACATTCACTAGTTCACTAATTCACTGTTGAATATTTACAAAGCCAATGCAGTTGGTCCTAGATATGACCTAAAACTATATCCAGTGGTGAGGTCCCACCTTGCGGGCCTTGGGGAGTGTGGAGCCACCCTTTAATTGCCATTGCTCCCAGGTCCACTCTGATCCGGAGTGGTAGTACCTGCTGGGTCCCAACTATGGATTAAATAGAATCCGACTTAAAAAACAAATATATTCCATTAAAAATCGTTCCTCAAAATAACTAGATTCGGCATTAAATAACCTGAAAAAGGTTGATATGCTGTAAAACAAAACCAACCAACCAATGCAGTTGATGCTAGCACAGTAAGGAAATGGGTTTGTCGATTTCAGAGTGGGGACAGATGCGAGTAACAAAGCATATGCTCCAGACTTTATAACCGAGGCATCAAAAGGCCGGCAAAAGTGCACTGAGAATGATGGTCACCATGTAAAAAAATAAATTCTGGTGCACAAAAGGTTGCTCATTTTAATGGTATTACTCTCATCTTTGTAGTCCTTCAACGTCTTATATTTTTGAGAAAAAATATGAGGCTTTATTTTTGGAACGGCCCTCATAAATAAAGGCTTCAGTTTGAAATGTCATAGATTCCCAATGAGAGAAGAGAATCTTCCCCCTTCCTGAGGTGGCAGAGAGAGAGAGACAGACGATGTAATAATTTGATACAGTGAGAGAGGAGGGCTTTCCTTCTATTGGGGTAAGCATGGGAGAGAGAAACCGATAATGCAATGATTGGATACACCAAATTCAATATAAAGATTTTTAGGTTCAAAAAGATGTAACTAAAGATGATCAAAAGTGATAACAGCCAAGATGAGAATAGAAGTCTGGATAATTCAAATGACCTTGACACTTTGGAAAAAACATTTTAAATTCACTAACAAAAGACATAATTCAAAAGAAATATTTATACATTTTTTGTTAGATTTTTCACAATTAATTTACACAACACCTTTGTTCTGATGAATACTTATTCATAAAATCCTTACTCGATCAATAACCACAGTAAGAGATAAGTTAGTTCACCAGGACAGACATTTATATAAATAAAAATTCTATTTTTTTTATTCATTCAACAATACCATATAATTGTTTTTTCTTTTTATGTTGATGACCAATTAAATAATGTACTAGCAATTATCTTGTCAAAAAGGAAGGCAAACAGACGATTATTTTCTGAAAATTGGATTGTTAAAACGCCTATAAAATACATAAAAAGAATAAAACAAATCACAAAAATGTCAACAGTTTAAAGATATAAAAATTAAATTTAATTAAAAAGGAAAAAGGGAGCTTTTTCGTTACATTTTTCATACCATTATTTATTAAGAGTTTCTTTTAATTAAAATTGGAAGATGTTTTTCAAGAAAATTATGAAAGGATTTTTTTCTTTTTTTTCATTACTCTTTAAAGAAAAAGACACTATTTTATGAAAATATAATAGAAACCTTATGTTGTAAAAATAAGTTGGATTTCTAAAATCTTAAGGCAAATTGTTGAAACGCTTTATAAAATGCATAAATAGAATACACGGTCCAATGAAAAAAAATAAAATCACAAAAATGTCAATTAAAAGATAAAAAATTAAACCTAGTTTAAAAGGGAAAAATCAACTTTTTCGTTACATTTTTCATGCCATTTTTTTCGAAGTTTTTTTTTTTTTTTTTTTAATTAAAATTGAAAGATTTTTTCTCAAACGTACTGAAAGGTGTTTCTTGTTTAATTTTTTTTTTTTTTTTAATTTTATTATCTTTTTTTTTTTTATTTCCTTTTTAAAAGAAACAAAACTTCTACACTATGAAAATATAACAGAAACCTACCTTATACTTTGTCGGGTAATTACAGCCAGTTCCTGTAACTTTTCACAAAACTGATGTATACAGCCCCAAAAAACTCATTAGCAAAATAAAAAAAAAAAACAAAACATCTTTCCTGAAAATGTTCAGGTTACGAAGTAAAAAAAATCCTAATGGAAATGACAGCATTTTTTTTTCTTTTTTTTTTAGTTTTCCTTGTTGGATGCCAGTTATCCAAAACTGTACACTCCTCTTAACGTGAAGGTGGCATTTACTACATTTCAAACAAGTAATTTGTTTATCTTCATTATATTAAAAAAAAATAAAATAAAATAAAAAAAGGTATGGGGTCCACAAGCACAAATAAAATGTCAGGTCGCCCTATAAATTCTGTTTGGATTGTAATATTAAGTGGGAATATCTAATATTTATATATCATATGAAATCCAATATTTATATATTATATGAATTAAAAATGGAAAAAAAAAAACCAATTGCTCAATGTTTCGCCCACCTGTTTTGTGGGCTTCTCAAGGGTGGAGGGGAAAAAAGGAGCTAAAAATGGTGCAGAACTATTTTTAACTATTTTCTTTGCTCTTAAAAAAGACCGCAAAACAGTTGGGTAAAACATTGAATAATTGGGTCTTACTTTTCCATTTTTAATTCATATCGTTAGATTTGCTTTATCCTTTTATGAACACAAAGTTTTATTTTATAGGAAAAATTAATTAAAATGTCACCGTTGAAAGTTGTTAAAACAAGATAATATTTCAAGGAGCATTTGAGATGCACAATGGTTTATGCATTTGAAGCAACTCGAAAAATTTATTAAACTTAAGATAAATTCCTGAATGAAAGAATGTGACACAAATGCTTCTTGGACAATATTATGTTTAAACGTTTTTCAACAATGAAGTTTCAATTTTTTTTCCAGGAATTTTGCAGTATACATAAAAAAGTGTGGTCAAAAAAACAAATCTGTAAGAAATAAATGTTACTCAAGTCAAGATAAGTTACTCTTCTACCTACCTGGATAAGATTTTTGTGTTTCAACTTATTTTATGGAATTTTTTGGTTCAAAAAGAATTTTGTGTTCATTTTATTCAATTAAAACAGAAAATAATCATGACTGCCATAAGGCCCGCATGAGAACCCTTGATAATAGCACAAAAATAAAAAAAATTAAAATACTGGTAAAAACCCATTCAATAAATATCACAGTGACATTTACTGAGTGGGTTTCTACTAGTATTTTGTTTAATTTTCGATTTTTGTGCAATTTTTTGTTGTTTTTTTTAACCACTTTTTCGTATTGTTGTCTACACTGCAAAATGTGCAATTTTCCACCAAAATAAAAATTACAAAGAGTTAAAACGTGTTCAAATAGATGCACATGCTATATAAATATTATTTAGTTCCATTAAACATTCACACTTAATATTAAATTTCAAAAATTAAAATCCGGACAGAACTTATGCGATGCCTTTGTATGTAAAGAAAATTTAAATCAGTTTACACAATGCATTTCTTCTCAATAACCTTTGATTAATATTTTTCTGATATGATTCAATAAAACTTGTTACATTTTTTTTTTTAAATACAGATGCTATTTCATTTTACAAAAAGGGCATTAAAATGTTGACAAGCATTAAAATATTTATAGACACAAGCTAAAAACAAAACTAGATGGAATTTATAAAAATTATTTCAATAAAATGCATAAAGTTTTAAGTATCTGGGAGTTAAATTTAAACAAGGTTACATCGGTGACTTCTCATATATAAGAAGAGTATACAGTGAAAATATCTAACTTCCTACAATGGAGAAAATCTTAAATTTGCAAATAAATATGTGCAAGTTACAGGAAATGTGAATTTTTTTTTTAAGTGTTAAAAAAATTATTTTTTAAAATGCCATCAAAAGATTTATAAAGTTTTCAAATTTTTTTATTCATTTAAATTTTTTTTTTTATATAAACTTATTTTTAATGGTTTGTGTACTATTTGGAATATTCAGGCTACAATTCTCAACGTTCCTGCTGATGTAAATTCAGATTTCTTCATATGCATTTTGACGCTTGTGCATTATAAGTAGATATTTAAAAAATTAAAATGTATTTTAAATAAAAACACTATTGTATAGTTATGTGTCACGTCAAAAAATGTTTTTAAATTATGAAAAATAATTAGAATTTATTGAATAATGCAGTTTTATGGTATTTATAATTTTAAAATAATTTTCAGAATGGGGGGGGGGCTTGATCAATTTAACCAGAAAAATTTAATTCTAAAACAGCCAATATGTGTGTGTGTGTGTGTGTGTGTGTGTGTGTGTATATATATATATATATATATATATATTGTTACATCTTATTTCCTTATTAAATATATTGATATTTGTGCAATATTTGTTCTTAAAAAGTTTCTTATAATGCCAAAAGGTTTCATCTATTTCGTTTTTACAAAGGGACTTATCTCCCTTGCATTCAGTTCAATTTCATCATCTCAAATTAGAAAATGGTGGCTCGAAAATGTTTTGTAAAAAAATTCTATACAAGATCATTTTTTGAATTTTTACAAATTTCAACATGGCACATATGTACGAGTGTTTTTACATAAATGCACTGTTTTTATTTCTTTTTAGATATCCACTTATAATGCACAAGCAATACTTTTTTCACTTTGGAATCTTTTAATCAAACTTGAGATTCAGTTTGAAATTTTGTATAGATTCTCAGGGTTCGACTAGAGCATCACCAAATTTGAAAAGATGCAACTGAAGACGATCATATCTTACATCGGCCGGAACGTTGTGACTATAACAATCAAGATGAGAATAGTAGTCCAAATACATTAAACAAATCAAATCATTAATCTTCATCTAAAAAAATTCCAAAAAATAAAATTGTTTTGAATGAGTTTTATAAACATACATTAGTAATGAAAAAAGTCACCAGAATAAGGATACTGGTACAAATTTATATCACAAAGAAAAAAAGAAATATATAAGTATAAAAAAAATTAAAAAGAGGTGAAGGTATGGAAATTCAAACGGAGAGGGGGGAGGGGGTCAAAACATTTCTTTTATCTGTTCATTCCAAAAATTATAAGAGGTGACGGATAAGGGAATCGTGAGTAGGAGGAGAAAAATGTGGAAGAGTAAGAGAAGAAGGCAACGACATCATGTGAACCAGCTAAGAAATGATTACTACACAACAGAAAAAAAAGAAACTAATATCTAATGGGCAAAATATGACATTAAAAGATTGAAGAAAAATACAATAAAAAAAAATAAATAAATAAAAATATAGTTTTCACAAACATATCTTTTACCTACATTAAGTTTTCATCAGGTAATCTACTTATTTGAAAAGAGGTAACAGACCCCCCCCCTCAACTTCATATCATATATAAATGGTATTATTCAAAAGTGACTGCCATTTAAGACTTTTCAATGCATTTGCTTGATTTGTCTTTGCATTCATGAAAAAACAAAAAAAAAAAAAATTGTTAATGTGCGGTGAAAAAAAATAAAAAATGAAAAAGAAAGCCAACCACCTTGTCCAAATTTAGTTACACCTGATGAAATGAATAAAAAGAATAAAACTGCTTTCCGCATAGGAAATTATCTGTTCACAAAGACATTTTTGCAACCAAGAAGTAATGGCAATTTAAGGGAGCATAGTTTAATCAGGTGGAAAATAAGAGAGCAAATATAAATAAAATTGTGTATTACTATGATTATTGTTATTTGTACTCACTAGAAATTCGCACATAGTGAGTAATCTCTGATGATGACCTGACAACCGGAGGTGTTCCCTAAAAACTGAGTGACAATGAATCTTACGAGATTTCCAGTACACTTCACCTCTCTTGATAACCTTTGCAAATGATTTAGTATGATTGCAACATTCACTTGCCATTGATTTCTTGCTGGTAGCAACCATTGACCCTCGCTGGGATTTGAATGACAATAAGCCTCCCTACGATCCCAGTCTTCTCTGCACGCTTTCTGCAGAAGCTTGATTAGTCTCTCCCTCCTCAGTCTTTTCATCCTCCCCAACCCTTCACAGCTATTTTGTGTGGTATTACCCACACACACACGTTTTCTCAATTATATATATATAAGTTTAAAAAACAAACATGGCCACCCACAGAATAGGCGAAATAAGTTTTCTCTGCTTCTTCATGAATTTTCCATATTACATCATTATGTATTTTTCTCTAAGAACTTTGATTTTCTGGCAAGTCCACTGAAGAAAATATTCAATGTTGACACACAAATATTAATTGTTGTCATGAACAAAACAGGCCTGTAAAAATGTACCGAAGTTTATTACTTTGGAAAGAATGAATATAAGATGAATATAAAAGCTTGGAATATGGAACATAACAGAATTGTTTTTCATATATATATATATATATATATATATATATATATATATATATATATATATATATATATACATACACACACACACATCAAGAGAAATTAAGAAATAATTTCAGATTACAGATTGTATAATACTGCAAGTTCAAATAAACATTAATATCAATATTTATAAGATAATTCCAACCAAATGAAAAAGCTCAATATTCAAAACAGAGCAAAAGTAAAAAATTTGGAATTTAATTCCAATTTTTTACTTTATAATATATACCTTATTGATTAATTTATTAATTATAACTTATTTCTTAATTATTATTGTAAATATTTTTTCTTCTTATTGAGCTTTTGAAATGAAGATGAAAAATTTGTATTATTTGGACTACAATTCTTAGCTTGGTTGGTTTAGTTACAATATAGCCTCCAACCTTTTTCAGGCAGATTTTTTTTTTTTTTTTAAACTTGGTCACCTAATAGTAGAACTTCAGAGTGTTGGTTAACAACCAGTTCTAAATGACCGTCTTCTTGCAGTTGATTGGTCAATCCTTACTACAGGCGATAATAACTAATAGTATAAAAATTAATAAATCGTGTAGACAAAATAAAAAGGTTCATTTCTAAATTCTCAACAGGCTCTCCAAGTTGACTAAAATGATTTAAAATACGTAGATTTTTTATTCTCTTTTTAGGCAAATCAGATTAATTCAAATGTAACTAGCAAAAAAGATTATTGCTGCATAAACAAATTTAAAGCGAAAAAAATATTGGACAGAGAACAAAGAAAAGTTTTAATTACTTCTTGGATTAAAATGATCATATGAACAGACGTTCCTGTTTAAAATAATATATCGATTGCAAAGGGGCAAAATAATATGAAATAAAATTAAAAAGAAAAAAACATTTTTATTTTGCATCTAAAAAAATTTTACTGAATTTTTTTTTTACTTTTACTTTTTTTATATAAATTGTCAGGTTAATAATTCTTGGTTTTATTTTTATTAAAGAAATATTATTTGTTATTGATTTTGATATAATTATGGTAACAACATCGACAGTTCAAGGCAAGTCGACAAAGTATACTCTTCTCTATTCAGAGTTGAACACTGTTCCAATTTATGTAAAAGTGCAACGGAAACAATAACGCAGCTAGAGGTCTACATAAAAGTAGGTCGAATCTGTCCTCGACTGGGGAATATAAGAAATGTATAAGGTCAGCAGTCTTTTTCGACTTGGGTCTTATTTAGCTTGATAATCATTTGAGTATAGCAGATGCTGTATGGAAAACGTGACCCTAATGATCTTGCCGGGTGATGACATACCAATCTGCAAATACAATGAACCTAGCAAACAGTGTTGAACCATTCAAAATGATCTGCACCAACCAGATACTCGCTGGTAATGACAGATTGAATTTAGCAAAGAAATCTATCAGCCTTCATATGTTAGACAATTCTATGTAGAAAAAAAATCTCAGAAAAGGAATGAATGAAAGAAAACATATTTTCAGTAAAAGGGAACGAATGGCTAATAAAAACCTGATACCCAGAAGGTTATATTTCTCATGAGAGGCAAGGATAAAATGAATGATTGTTTAAACAAATCAATATTTGTTATATTTACAAACTTTTTGGTCAATATAAAACTTCGGATGGATCTTTTTGAACTTAAAGCTTCCCAAGTTAGGAGGGAAAAAAACAAAGTTGATTGGAGGTTACAATTTAAATGCAAACAAATACGTAAGTGTATAAGAAGGCTGTAGCAATGTAGAATACCAGAGTACTGAAATGATGTGACAATTGCAACAAAAACAGACAAACGAATGAAAAGTATTGCTGATTTTATAAATGTTCATATATCTATTTTTCACAAAAAGAAAAAAAGAGGGGGGGGGGTAAAAGAATTTTTTTTTTCTTATTATTTTTACAGTATTTTTTCAGTTTGTTTTCTTTTGGAAAAAGAGACATTATTCTCGAAATTATCAAAGATATTTACCATCCTGGTTATATCAAACATCAAGTTCATATTTTGAAAAATAAAGTTTTACAAAGATTTATAAAATCAACAAAACCTTCGTTTGTCTGTTTTTGTGCGTACATCACGTCACTTCAACAGTGCGATAGTCTACATGGCTACAGCTTTCTTGTACACTTACATCTTTGTTTCACGAAAATTACCTTTCGTTTTAATATTTTAACATTTTATTTTTCAATCTGCTAAAAACGTTTTTTTTTCACTTTATGCTAAATGAAATTTTTCATTTAAGAACTTCACTCAAATCAACAGAAATTAAGAGATGATAATGAAACGTGCATAGAGCGTTTGTTGTCGTGATGACGGCAGTTAATTACTTTAATGATAAAAAAAAAAAACGACAAATAAAAAATTGAAAACTCAAGTTAAATGATCGTTAATTTTAACGAATCAGAATATCATGCGTCTAAGAAAAAGATAAGTATGAACAAAAGAAAACTGAAGACAAATAACAAGACAGATAATCGGCACACAAAAAAAGTACAGTGTTGGGGGGGGGATAAATTATAAAACAAAATGGTGGAAGAAAGGGATAATCAAATTTGCAATGGATGAACTTTCAAATTAATCTTTTCTTTTTTAAACACAAAAAAAAAAAAAAAAAAAAAAAAAAAAAATTTGGACATCACCAATCATGCTGTGTATGGAATTAAGACAGTTGCACCGAGTTGAAATAAAATATGGGACGACCAAAAAATGGCGGCAACAAAAAGTTGAAATTAAATATAAGCCAATTCTTTCTTTTTTTTTTTTTACTTTGAAATAAAAATAATTTTCAAAATAAAGAGACCGATTGAAATTGATCAACAATAAAAAAATAAATAAATAAATAAAAATAAATCAACCCTCCCTCAAAAGCGGTCATTCAGATATGAATTTCAAAACTGAACTAAATCAAGAAAGCAGACATTGAACATATTAAGGGCTAAAGATCTTTCCAGAAAGAGCTTTATAAATAATTTGTGTTCAGCCATATTTATTATCATTATAACAAAAATAAATATAAAATAAATAAAAAAAAAAAAAAAAAAAAAAAAATCAACTTCTTGGAATCAGAACAGAGTCAAACCAAGACAGCAGATCTTGCAAAAAGTGCTCAATATCATTTCAGATAGAGTTTTATAACCATGGTTCTTGTACAGAATTCCTTCTATATTATAAAACAAAAATATATATCTGATGTGCATAGCGGTGAAAAAAAAAGCACATTCTAAAAATTGATCAATTAGTTTTATTTTTAAATAAGAAAATCAAATTTTATGAGTAACTGAAGAGCATCCGTCTTGTCTGTCTTTTTGAAAACTATCTATTAAAAAAAAAAAAAAAAAATGGGAGATAACTCAATAATTCAAACTTGTGAGATTTGTAATACCTACTAATTCCCATTAATAGCTTAAAAATAATTTTATTTATAAAAATAAATCAATTTATGTAATTTTTGGAATATAATATTTTTTTGTTTCATTATCGTTACATAAATCCTACAGATTCTTCTTTATTTTTGTTTTTTTAACATAAGAGAAATTCTGGGCAAGAACTACAATAATAAATAATGAAAAGGTGTTTATATTTACATTTTACTACTATGTCATGGCAGACCCGCTCCTCGGCGGTATATCATGTGTCCTTAAAATGTAAAGATAACCCCCTTTAAATTATTTATTCTCTGTATACAAAAATACATCAACAATTTTGGAAATTTTAATTCCAAAAGCAAAAATTGAAAAATCAAAAAAAAATATATAAACAAAGTGCTAAAAAGAATAATTTATAAATAAAAGAGGGGGCAGTGGGTTGTATGTGTGTGTGTGTGTGTGCGCACGCACATGCGGAAAGAAAGGTAGAGGAATTAACTGAACGTGAGAGAAAATACAGGAAAACAAACAAAAAAAGAAAAACCCACAATATCCCATTTATTATATTATTTTATTATTGGAATCTTTTGATATGAGTAATTTGTATATTTATTTATTTTTTTATTTGTAGACTGTTATCCTTATCTTTATAGTTGTAGTTTCACCACGTTTCGGCCAACTATTCCTTTGGCCTTTGTTAGGTGGTTAACCACGATGGAAGAGGAATGTTGAGTCTCTTAAGTCTCAATAATCACTGCATTCCATAGTTGTTCGGGGAGGGGGGGGCACGTGGTACAGGCGTTGAATCTCTATGGTTCCTGTTGAGCATTGTCTGAAGACAGCAGTTTCAATCCTGCCCAAAACCAGCCAGAGGATTAGTTGACCAAAACGTGGTGAGGCGACAATAACTATGGAAGACAGTAATTGCTGAGGATACAGTTAGGTGACTCAGCATTTCTATCTCATTGCGGTTAACCATCTGATGAAGGCCAGAAGAAGGTCGAAACATCATGAAACAGCAACTATGAAGATGAGGATAACCGTCTGCAAATAAATATCCCATTTATTATGTTCAATAAGTAAAAAGGTATGTACCAAAGTTCTCAGCACCCTCTTTCTGCAAGTTAGAAACTGGATACAGTTTTTATGCTGGAATTTTTGGTATAAACCTATGAAATGCGAGATCAAGCAAATTTGTCAATCATAACAATGACAACATAGATTACCCGGTATTTATTAATAAAAATAAAACATTTCTCTTCCTTTGTTAAGTGAATGTTATAAAGACAAAGAAAAAAAAAGATTTTCTTTTGAGTGGGTCAAGAAACAAACGTATAGGCCTAGTTGACACATGCACTGAATATGGAAAACAAGAATGGATAAAAAAAAAAATTTGGAGGGCACAAAACTTAGACAAATTTTGTATACGAATGTCGTCATATCTGTAGAATTTACTCACTATATCAAATTGACAACTAATATAAAAGCAAATTTTGTAAACAATATTCTGATTGGCAAATTCCTTCTCCTACACTAAATGCCCAACCAAAGCTTTAGACTGCTGCCTACCTAACAATTTCACCCATAGCTGGTAGAGGACGAGATTTTCACATCTTTGCTATTAGATATTAATGTTACGAGTTCTATTGGAGACTATTGCATCGTTTCACTACTACTACCCTTTGTCAAAGGTATTACTAGGGAATCACTTTCTATTCAAGTGAAATTCTAAGATAATCTAGACTCGTAAGCCTTGGTTGGCAACAAATCTAGGTGAAAGAAAACAGTCAACACCAGCTCGACAATCTACAGCTTAGCATGGTGAGTATGGCAACGAGTATAGCTAAATTTCTTTAGTATCAATAGATGCGAAGAGAGATTCCGCTGAACTGAGCGTAGTCACCCTGGAACTAATAATGACGATGATGATACTAATGATAGAAAATTTGAAATCTTATCAAGACAAGTTCGAGAAACATTCGACCAGAACTAAGCAAAAACAGAAATAACTTATAAAAAACTATTTTATAAATGTGTCTCCTCTAAAGCAACTTCTTTAAAGAGAAGACGCATCATAAAACCAACCAACACCAAAATAATTGGAGATTTCTATGGAATGAAATCACGAGAGTCAAACTGAAACACGACTGAAATTTGCCTTAGGAAATCTTTTTATTTCTAATAGGAGAGGAATTAGCATCGACAATTTTATCATATTTAAATCAGTATACGTTTCTGAATTTTTGAGATGAGGATTGGTTATTTGTATTATTTGGATTCATCGGACTACTGTTCTCATCTTTACTGTCATTTTCACAACGTTTCGGTCGATATAACCGGCGACCTTCCCCAGGTGTATCTTGTTGAACTTGGGAATTTGTACAAAATTTTGAACGGAACCCTTTATTCACATCATGGTAATAGAATACTCTTGTTCTGTCAGCCATGATTGGATGGAGATCCTAAGAAATTCGCAGTGTTATTTTTCGGTCACCCACATTGAGAACTGAACCTTCAGGAGAAGGTCACTTTTACCATTGATTTTTCTAAGTGTTCTAACTACTGCGCCACAGGTTCTTGTGGACTTTAAGGTTGGAGGTTACATCGACCAAAATGTGAAAATGACACTAAAGATGAGAACAGTAGTCCGATGAACCCAAATAATCTAAATCAGTATAGTAACATTAGAGGATGAGAGGTTTTGGGCACGTCAAAGACATTTTATCTGTCTTTGTATCAGTCAGATTGTTGGCCTGTCAGCTTCAGTTTGAAAAGCATTTTTGTTGCTAAGTGTGCAGATTGAATGGATGCATCTTATTTAAGATTCGCCCAAGCATTCTTAAAAGAGGTTCTGTCTGTTATGCTTTCTCATGTTTTAAATGGCATCTTTTAAATTTGTCTACACATCAGTACTTGTGCAGTCCACAGATCATGCTGAAATAAGCCCTTCTAAAAAAAAAAAAAAAATTTTTTTTAATTATATTTTGTACTTCCACTTAAGAATTTAATAAACAAAAGCTACTGCAAAAATTTAACTTGAAAATCCTATCTAAAAAATAGCATGGTCTGTGAACTGCACAATGCACAAGCACCCACACATCTCTACAGGAGGCTTCATCTATCCCTCGGTGTGTCACACTTAAATTTGAAACGAGGCATTTTTTTTTATTTTTTTTCCACTAAACATGAAGATTGGATAGGCGTAACTTAATATCCACTCTTGTTTTGTTTCTTTCAAATTCCAACATGGTTGGTATGAGGCCTTTCAATAGGAAAGTGCTGTAACAAGGGCAGACCTAAAGGACAGAAAACATGCTGGTGAAAATGAAGCTACAGGTGCTAATGAATCTTAACAGTGCTTTAGCTTTAGGGAACCTTTGACAATTGTGTTTGTCTATAGGATGATCCAAAAAGTCATATCAAAACCTAAGAATAAAAGATCAATACAATTCATTAACCCTTATCCACAAGTGGCTTTTGGTAAGTGATGACACCTTAGTATACCAAAAGAAATGGTTTATATAATAAACCACTTCTGTGTTCATTCTTGTAATATTCAGTTCAAACAATTACTGTTGACTTATTTGAATCTATAAATAACCAAATAAACCGAGTATTATAATCAGGAGTCAGTTACATAATTAATCAAGAAGATAAGGATTAAGGAGTAGTCAAGAGTTCAACATATGTTAGCTATTGTTTTAACTAAAATTAAAGTAAATTCTTACTTTTAGTTCACTGGCTACAAAACCATCTACGAAATCTAGCAGGGGAGGACCCTTTCATCTCCCTATGTCGTCTTTCTCACAAAAGAGATGTTGTGAGTCTATCTTTGCTTTATCATTACTTTTATGGCAGGTGCTCGACTGAGCTTCAATCTATAGTCTTGCAAAACATTTGCAACAAATACTCATCTAACTACAACAACTGTCAATTCTCGATCAGTGCTGAAAACTAAATGGAAATTCAATGAGCAAAGTTTCTTTCCTAGAACTGTCCATCTGAGGAACACAATACTTTGGGATTGTTTCCCAGCCGACTTTAACATGGTTGTTTTCAAGATAATATAAGTTCTTGTTGAGCCATCCTCTTAAATAATCAAACCGTACCCAAGTTCCACAATTACCAATCATCAGTGTTGTCCCACAGTAATTGCAACTAGAGTGGACTTGGGCCTTGATAAGCAGTGGCTTTCTACTAAGAAAAGAAAAAAAAAAGAAAGAAAAAAAAAAGCTAAATCTGTGATAAACGTTTGTACATTCCTAATAGCCAAACGGATCATTTATAGGTAGTTGTACACACTGGCAATTAATACGCATTCAAACCACACCAATATTTTGCAAGGTTCTATCAGCTTGAACTGAAGAGCAATATGATGCAGGAGATTTCAATAATAACGTGACCAACATTATATCAGTCCATCAGTTCGTGGGCTTCGCTAGTTTTGTCTTTTTTACCATCAGTGCGACAATTCCTGGAGCTGATGCAGTTGCAGTGATATTGCTGGGAAGACAGAGAGGCTCGCTGCAGCTTGTTGCTTTATATACTAAGACGGTCATTATATCTGATCACTTCCCATCGACATGGGATCACCGAAGTGATTCCCAGTGTCCACTTAATGTCATTGTTTAGAGTAGTACACCAAAAGACTCCGACTAGAGCAAAACTGATAATAGGTGTATCCTAAATTTGTCAGCTCACATACCACATTGACCCAAGCAATGTGTTACATTCATTCTAACAGTCATTGTCAATTTTGCAGCCATGCTCCAGAGTTCATTTAGATGGCAGTGGCACGGTAGGTCATATTTATATTGTGATAACTTAAAAAGGATTAAATGAATTTCTAGATTTTCTTATAACAAAGTGTTACGTCAGTAGATATGACTAGAGACATGCAAAATGCAAAATATATATTTTAAAAAAATAAAAATTAAAGGTCAATCAGGTGAGGCTAAGGATAAAACGTGAAAACACCTTGAAATTGGGAAAGTTAAATCGTTTCAAATGAAATTTGAGATAATTTTTTTTTTTTTTTTTTTTTAATTAATGAAAAAAAAAAGTGTAAATCAAACATTTTGTGATCTATCAAAATGGATACGGAAAACAAATTGAAAACAAACAAAATAGTGAAATAAAAATTTTGGATCTTTGATACAAAAAGCACCCTGAAATGATAGGCTAGAAAAGAAAAAAAAAATTTTTATTCTCTTCGTTCCGTTTTATTTATTTATTTATTTATTTATTGAAGAGGGGCATATCATAGATCCAAAACATCACTTTGAATTACTCATTACTTTTCTTACTTCATTAAAAGAAAAGAAAAAAAAGCTTATTCAGATGGTTCCACTCAATCAATTTTGAATTAACTCAAGTACTTGTCATTCAAATAGACATAAATAAAAATTTGACACATGTAATTTCATTGGTTAATTTTTTTTATTTTATTATTTTATTTTTTTTTGCTTTTATATGAAACCAGTGTAATATGTAGGCAATAGTAATAATTAAAAAAATAAATAATGAAGAGGATTTAAGCAAAGATATCTCTATTAAGGAAATTCCTAGATGAATGTAAGGAACATATGTTTTAGGCAAGTGAAAATCTCTGCCACCTTTGTGGAATACATAATTGGGAGAAACAGCTGTTCTAGAATAAATGCAAGAAATTTAGAAAGATAAAGGGTAAGCATATTTTCTGGTAACATACATTAAGGACCCCAAGTGGGTCATCAAACAGATTAGCATATAAAGCTTTTAAATTCTATAATAGCCAACTTGACAGGAAAAAATCGACTTTCTACACATTAAAAGCTCAGTCATGTCCAGTAGAAAATTTCAATGTGTTTTTTGTTGTTGTTTTTTTTTCAATTGTTGTTTACAAGTTCTCAGGTGTTAACTATTTTGTGTGTTTATTGTATAATTCATTTCTGTAGTGTCACTTTTGAAGTGAGAGCCTGTTTCATACTAAAGCAAGACTGCATCACTGGTTTAGCTTGCCAGAAAAATTTGAAACAAATTGCTTAGACAGTTCTTTGATATGGTGGTGGCTTCATCGCTTGTTTTGCTATTTTTTTTTTTTCATATCAGATTAGCTCAACCAATGACCCAATCTTGTTTTGATAGGAAACATGCCTCACAAATTGACACTACATAACTAAACACTTTTCAGATGCCTGCCCCCGCCACTAAAGTTATGTGGCAACAATACTCTATACATGGTGAACTGTGGTCTTGTAAAGATAGGATACTCCCTGGTGTGAGTAATTTTCTAGCAGAGTAGAGGGAGCTCAGCTTCTTTGCCATAGCCTTGGCAATGTCCTCAATGTATTCGTTTCAATTTAAGTTGCCTGTGAATATTAAGCCAAGAAGCGTGAAGGCTGGGATCTCAGGTAGGATGTTATTTGTCAGTGGCAATCGGCAGTGGAGTAGGTTTTTTGTAGTTTGCTTGATTGCGGAAAGCTGAAACTAACTGCTGGGGACCTGGCACTGTTAGAGTGATTCCTGGCTTTGAGCATTCTTATTTTTTACTTGTATGCTGCTGCCAGTTTTCTTGTTTCTATATATTTCTGTTGGCTGTGGTAGAGTCTAAAAGCATACAGATTTTTTTTTTACAGAACCTTCTACATGTATGCTATACCTGTACAATATCTCATGCATAGTTGCAAGATAATTGAAATAAAACAAAAACAAACTACTGGCCTATAATAAACTATGACTATTAAGAGTTCATAACCAAAATTATGATCTATCCAAAGACAAATATCCATCCAAAGATATGTAGTTACTAATCTTGCTTCCCAACAAAGGAATGTTATGATGCAAGATCAGATATGTGTGAGGGACAGAGGGCCAAGTTCTTTATAAAATATATATATATATATATATATATATATATATATATATATAACCCACATACACAAGGCCAATTCGCAAAAATACATTACAAGTTTTCTTTGAATTTTCTCACATGTATGTGAGAGAGCCACACATGCCATGCAATAAGCCTTGTTCCTCCTATTTTTCGAAGGAGATACTGCCTGGAATTGAAGGCAAGTAATGCTGCATATATAATTAGATTGGATTCTCTCATATGAACTTTGAATGATTTACTCTAAATACCATTCCTAACTCAACTTACTGAAGGAGGCAGTAATCAAAAAACATCCAAAGGTCAAAAAATGAACCAAATTTCTTTGATGGCTCAGCAAGATTTTTTAAATTCTTGCTGGAACGATTTTTTGTTTTTTTGGTTCAACAACCATATTCGATGGATATAACTTTTGGCTGAAGCATTTGTTGGCCTAACAAAATATATAAAACTGTAAGTCTATTAATTTTACCTTTAAAAAAGTAAATAAAAAGCTATCTTTTTTTTTTTTTAATCAATTTCTTAAAATACTGCAAACATACGTTTTAACCAATTCTTTGCTGATAAAGATAGAATTTATTAAAGTGTGTGAAAAATAGAAAATAAATAAATGGACCAAAAAGTTAAATTATATTTACAATAAATTTAATAAAACGGTTGTCAGACATATCGATGCATCTGCTTCTCTCAAAATATTCATCTTCGAGCTAATATATTGATTGAAAGGCCAACATTCTCAGATTATAAAAAAATACACAAGTTTCTGTTAGATTCTTAGAAATTTCTCAATGTTTCAAAGTCAAAATTATACCCCTGAAGTTGATGCTTAAAATTCCTCTTCTCCCAATCTACTTTAAAAAAAAATATTAAATAGACTTTTGCAAACAGAATATTTTTTTTTTTTTTTAATTATTAGAATTTCGCCCCAAACAAAGCACAATGCCACTTTGATGTATGGGGCTACTATTGGGGACATAAGTTGCAGGAGTACTATGTAGGGAGTTGAGCAGCTAGATGTCTGTTCACATTACACTTTAACTTCTGCATGTCAGTACAATTGGGAAAGCAGGAACCCGGAAGGAAGTTCCAAAGTTCAGCAGTTCTGGGGAAGAAACTATTAGAGTAGAAGGCTTTCTTACATCTAGGGATATCTACTGTGTAGGGGTGGGATTTAGCTACTTGTTGGGTTTGTCCGAGGTATTTACATTGAAGGGGTACAAGGGATTGTAGTTCATCGGAACATCCACCATTAAAATAATTATAGAACAGCCAGAGGGATGTGATATTTCATTGATGGGACAGTTGAAGTTTAGATGACAGTTCAGGACCTATCAAGTGAGCGACTCTTTTGAACCCTGTTCAGAAGTGAGAGACCAGTAGCAGATGTACCAGTCCAAATGTGACAACAATACTCCATACATGGGTGAATTGTGGCTTTGTAGAGGTACAGGATACTTTCAGGCATAAGTAACTTTCTAACGCAGTAAAGAGCCCACTTTCTTTGCAGCAGCCTTGTCAATGCTCTCAATGTATGTTCCATCTCATGTTCCCCGTGAATGTTAATCCTAGGAGTTTGAATGAAGTACTTTCAGGTAATGTATCTTTAGCCATAGCTATTGATTGTTGAGAAGGTTTCTTGTAATTATTGAAGGAAACAAGCTTAGTTTTGGCAGCATTGAATGTGACCATCCATTTTTGTCCCCATTCCACTACAGATTGGAGATCATCCTCTAGTGTTTTTGCCATTTCTTTAGATATGTGTTCATTTGTTTTCCTGTCATGCCTGTTATAGAGTGTAATATCTTAGATATGTGTTCATTTATTTTCTCCTATTGCTTGTTATATAGCATGGTATCATTAGAAAATATATCCCACCTCGGAGATAATTTTATCGAGAAGGTCATTTATGATGAGGAATAATAAAGGTCCAAGAATAAACCCGACGTACACCCGCATTTATATCATTGTTTAAATGTAGGACCATTGAGGACAACCTAGATTTTTCTCTTATTTAAGAAGGATTTAATTATGTTAAGTATTCATCCAGTAATACTGTATGATCTGATTTTCCTGAGAAGACCATCAGGCCAAACCCTGTCAAAAGCCTTACATATATCTAGGGCTACCACAAAAACCCTCATGATTGGATAGTGGGGAAATTGTTGATTGCCCATTATTTACTACACTCTTGTAGATTTTCCAGAAATCACAGATTCCTAATTCCTGTGCTTCGATGCATTTTCTGGTGGTTTCAGTGTATTCTCTTAACTATCGCTATTTCTTTCTTACAATTACTCCTAGCTTCTATATACTTCTGTGTGTGTACTGGACTTATTTCAGTTAAATCTGCAGTATGCATGCTGCCTTTGAGCAATGGCAGCTGCACAAGTAAACTATTGGGAAGATTAGGGTTTACTATTGAATTTCCACGTGGGAATATGTGCTTCAATTGCCGTTTTGAACCTTTCAGTGGTCTCATTTGCGCAATGTTCAGCGGGAAGAGAAAAAAATGCCCCCCCCCATAGGGCATATCTGATGACAGCCCTGATATCTTAGATAAAGACTTATCAGAAATAAAGTATTTTACCATAATTATATCTATTTAACGATTTTATGTTGCATATAAAAAACTGAACCCCTTACTAAAATTTGAACGAATATTTGTATACTCTTAAACTTTGGTGCTTAATTAATGGTAATCCAAAGATTAAAAAAAAAGACAAATCTACAAATTTTTTTTTAAGTCGGGCATATGAATCTGAAAAATTCAAGTTTCTCCATTTGAGCTAAAAATGTTTTGGTCAATGCATGCCAATCATATCTTGTATCAAATAATTTAGAAAGTGAAACACGATGGAGATATACATAGAAGGAATCTTTCATATTTTCGTATTAATCAAAGCAAAAATTAATCTATGTGAACAATGGGTAAAATTTTGCGTCTTGATTTCAAATAAGCAATTAAATTCAATAAATAAAGAGAAAAAATTTTAAATGCAAAATTATGAAAATGAGTGCAACCATCCGAGGAAACTTTTTTTTTTCTTATAAACAGAAACCATATTACAGAAGGATTCACAAAATTCAACATAAACTTAACATATGGTTATATTTAAAAGATATATCAAATAACCACATAGATCAAAATCAACAGTAACAGCTCAATTAGCCTTTAATAATAAGAGACAGAAGCAGAAAATATCTCTGCATAGTCTACTAATGTTATGAAAATTAATATAAAAATTAAAACTATTTCTTTTGCTTTTTAATCCAATTATCATTAGATTTAATTTTTATGGGTAATGAATAATACCATAGTAAAAAAGGAACATAACCATAGAAACTTTCATTTATTTTTGTAGCACTGTTAATAGCATTAGGCAGATTATATATAATTATAGATATATTAAGGAGTTATACTATAAGGGAGGTAATTAAGACAGTCTCCAATATAACATAATGTAAGACTCAAAAATGTTTTAAAATGCAAAATATCAACTGATTATTATGGTCATTTGATATTTAAAAATAAAAATTGAGGGGGGGGGGGATTTTTTAAGCCAAGTGCGAAATCATTTTGTAATATGGTCTTTTTTTTTTTTTTTTTCCTTAACGTGAACATATAAACTTGTAACAATTCAAAAATATTTTTATCCCCAAAATGACTGACACTAATAAAATGAAAATGCTCTCCTACATTAAAGATATATGTAAAATAAGATTAAAAATACAATTGAGACTTATTTCTACTGAGTAGTAAGAGGGGAGATAACTGCAAAGTTCAAGTCAGTGCAACCATCCTACTGAGAATGAAAAAGGTTTCGTTTCATCATAATGATAATCATCATCATGCCAGTCCACAGCAACAACTTTGCCACATTCTCAGCGCTAACACGGCACATCACACAAACATGGAGAAGGAGCAGGGTTGGGCCTACCTGGCACGTCTGCCAAAGAGCTGCAATAACCTAGAAATAATTCAAACATGGCTGTAGGCAGAACGCGGTAATAAATGGTGGAAAGCTGGCATCAGTACCATCACACAGCAACCGATAAGTTATTTACAGCAGCTGGTTTACTTTGAACATTCATATTGTTGGTTTTGTTTGTGTTTTTTGTTTCTTTTAAAGATCTTCAATAAAATATTTTAATGTTAAATCAACTAAACTAAAGGACTTTAAAATCTTGAGTGCAATATATCTTAAAAAGCCAAGCAGAAGGAACATTTCAGGTGAGATAAAACTTGAGCCCAATTGGACATCATCTTGACATTTAGTTTGACACTTTAAATGCTCAGCTACAAAATTCAGAGGAAAATAAAAGAAAGCTTTGCAATTACTTAGTGAATTCTCATGTTCAAACAGTTAATAAACCAATCCATCTAATTCAAAAATGTAATCCAATTCGTGTTTGTCTTTATTGATAATATACTACGCTAAGCATTTATTTATGAATATCAGACTTTTTTTTTTAGTTATGAAAGCAATTAATCTTACTTTTAAAATTCTTGGATTTTTAAAATCAGCCCAAAACAGCATTTAAGCTGGCAAATCAAAATTTAATTTTGACTAGCCAGTTTTAATTTGCTATTGTTGTACCATACTCTATCATAATCTCCAGTTTAATGTTCATTTTACATGCTGGCCCGTGTTGGACGGCTATCAGAAATTCACTTCAAAACTAACCTATCTATGATCTATTTCTCAGATCCATTTTTATCATGTCCTCCAACGTTTTCCTTGGCTTTTCTCTGAACTGAGCCTGCTACCTCAACTGTTCTACTTCTACTAAAAGAACTCATCCATTCTTTTAATATGGCTATATGATAGAAGTCTACTCTCTCTCTTCCTACTGTCCAGATTTAAATTCCTATTGAAGACAGCAAAGTGCATTAGACTCAAAGGAATGAAGAGGAAACTGTAGTTTGTTCAAAACTGAAATTATTTGCGACACCAGCCCTACTACTTTTCAGAAGCACCATGCATACTATTAATGTCCTGTCCTAAGTTTTTCCAACTCATTTCTCTATAATTCTTTCTTCTGCTGGATTCTTTAACACTTTACTTTCAGTTTTTCTACTTCCCAACTCATTTACAGACACATGACTTAGTGCCACTTATTTAAAACTGGACTTTATGCTTATACCATGACAGTCACTGCTGATTTAGAATGTATGAAGTGGGCTTGTGTTAATCAGTAGAGATGGGGAATATAAAAAATAAATGGATCAACCATAGTCAAGGGCAACATGAAGGTGCCCTTTTTATTGGTTACTATACGGAAATGACTTTTTTTATCGATCCACTTACCCTTGATCCTCACCTTATAATGCTAAATGATTAGCAAGGTGGCATCAAGTAAAATGTTTTAGTCATTGATATGACTCACCTAAATATTGAATCTCAACCTCCTTGCCCATTAGCAGACACTTAACCATTATACCAAAGATTATGTGAGCCATCAATAACTATAAAAGTCTGATTTATTTCCATAAATGCTTGTTGGGTATGCACTTGCACAACTCAAAGAATAAATGTAGGAAGAAGAATTAATTTAGCTGTCAAATTTAAATATAGACAAAAGGAAACATTTATAGCTGCAATTTCATCATGTTGATTATTTTTATCTTGCAGATATTTGTGTTAACTGAAACAGTTTTAAAAGAATCTTCTATGGCTGAGAATATTTTTGCATAAAAAAAAAAAAAAAAATGATTGTTTTCTGACGATTTAAAAAAAAAATTGATTTGGTATTATTTTTTGCAGTGTTTTTATGCAAAATTTTACACATTTAATAAATTTTTAATATTTTAAAATAAAATTTTTAATTTGGATTATTCAGACTACTATTCTGGTCTTGAGTGTTATTATTCAATCTAAAGGAGTAGCATGTTTTCGTTTCATTAAGGACTCATGTAATGAATAAAGTAAAAATTCAGTTGTAAGTAGCACTCTTCTGAAGGTTGAAGATTCAATCCTTAGTGTGAATAATACCAAGAATACAATTGCAAATTAACACTTCTACCTGATCATGGTTGATGGAACAAGAACATGCTACCCCCATGGATTAAATAAAGTGTTCGGTTTGAAATTCTGTGCAGATTCCAGAGTTTGATAGAATGATTCTTGAGTTTGACAAGATAAATCTGAAGAAGGCTGGAGGTTACAATGGCTGAAACATGATGAAAATAATGCTCATGAGAACAGTAGTCCAAATAATATAAATTAGCAATCCTCATCTTAAATTCAGAAATACCATTTTGAAGTTTTTAATAAGAAAAAATAATGAAATAATAATAAATGAAATGTGTATATGTTATTACACAAGTTCAAAATTAGTGACAATGCTTCCCAAACAGCCGCCAATAGAGAGAGAAATCTACAAAAATCGGACCATATGAAAATGGTTTCAGAAATTCGTAGTGGCAATAAACGTCTTGAAGATTAAGTTACAATATGCCGATGCACTCACGATAATGAATGATTGAAAACAATTGTTGTATAAAACATCAAAGTGTCAGAAATGTCTAAGCACTTGATGTCAGTATTTTGAAGACGTCCGATCATCTTAATCAAATTGTTAAGATGAATTAACAAATGAAAAATCAGCTCAAGAATAAATGATAGTTTTTGAAATCCATCATTATTTTCCAAAAGACTTAATATCATTTCTTTATAAATTTAAATCTCACGGTTCTTTTTACTTGACTTTAAATTATATGCAACTCATTTTGAAGGTCAAACGGGATTAATTTAAAGAAAAAAAAAAAGAACTTTACATAAAGATTCAGCTAAATAAGAAATTTAAATTCAAGTAAATTAAAACTTACAAGTTAAATTTTAGCTTAATTATTACATAATTTAGATTAGAAAATATGGTTATATATTCATTGAGTGAAATGTTTGTATCAAAATGAGATTTACTTGGAATTAACAATTACATTTAAAAAAAATTTTCAAGACAAAAACTGGAATTACGACTTAAAAAAGAAAGAAAAAAATGAAAGAAAAAGAAATAAAGGAAAAAAAATAACAAAGGAAAACAAAAAGAATATCCTTACTCCCAAAAACTATTTTTAGAAAGTGGACATGTTCAAGTTATTTAAAATGATATAAAATGGTTTTATGATGTCAAAACTGTCTTTGTACTTGGAGAGTAATTTATCATAAATATTGCAATATAGTGACTAAAAAGCTCACCTCAATCAATGCATGTAATTTCTTTTTTAATTACATTTTGGAATTTAATTTTTTTTGTCATTATTAAAAATCTTGCCAATGTGTTTTCTTTATAAAAACATGTTAATACAATGTTCGTTTTTTGTTTTGTTTTTAGAACTGCATAATTATTTCAAAGTTTAAATGTAAAAATATAATTTTCATAATTAAAAAATATTTTGACAGTGTCCATTTTTGCTGCTTTAACATTTGCAGTGAGCTTTTATTTTGCATATATTGCAATGCATGTCACATTCTTGCAGAAAAAAAATTTGACATCTAAAATTATGTCAATAAAGAAATTAAAATTTTTACTTTAAGAGTTAATCCACAAAAATGCATACGTTTAAATATTAGCATTAATACAGTAACTTTAAAACGAGTCTTGAAAATGGAATAGAAATTTTCCAAAGAAATGCAAGTAGACAAAATAAAAAGACAAAAATATAGAAAGAATTTTCACTAATTACTAAACAAAATGAAAAATAAAGTTTAAAAATTTGTGTTTTACATTATTCATTTATTTTATTCATAATGGTTTGGATAACATTTAGAATGTTAGTAATTATACAGAATAAGGATTGCGCTATCATCAGAATTTTCTGAGAAGTTCACACAAAATGCCAAAATGCTGAACTAATAAAATTTGCAGCAGCTAACGTCATTTAAGAAAACGTTTATTTGCACTATTTTTAAAAAATTTAAATATTTATCTTTACTTAAAAAAAAAAAAGACATTTAAAAAATATCAATTTTTTTTGTTGTTTGCAGTCAGTTGTTTAATATTAAAAAAATATTTATTCATGATACTTAAATTAGCACGAGTGTTTTGTTCTTGATTTGAATTTTAAGTTTTGTAAAAATTGTCCAATAATTATTTATTGTATTTTCTTCATAAAAAACAAAAAGAATTGTTTTCATCTTTCAATTTTTCATTGAATTATCTCCATATAACAAAAATAATATCTTTTTCATGGGGGGGGGAAAAAAAAAAAATTTCACAAAATCTCCATTCGGCATCTTTTGACGTTTTATGTAAACTACACGGAAAATTCCAATGATAGCACTGTCCTTCTGTACAAGTACCAAAACGTTATATATAATATCTGATTGTATTTTCTGCATTCTTAAAAGTTTATCATTCATATCAATCAAGCCCTTTTGACACAGCATTTTATGGAAATGTTCAATCTGTTGTGGGCTCCCCACTGTAATAGTACATTAAAAATATTGTAGGGCTGCTTACATTAAAAAAATAGAAATTTTGCTGTACTTTGACTAGAAGGTCAAATAATTTGGTGTTAAATACGTACCAACAGGGAACAAGGTCTTGGAAGTTTTCAGAAAGTTTAAAAACTTCAAAGCAATGATTGTAGAACAAGCATCGTATGGTCTTACAATAAAATCATAAATTAACAACAAAAATACTTTTACAAAATGATCAGCAAAATTTGGTATACGATCAAAAGATTGCCAGTTGACATGAAAAGCGGAAATCACATTGGTGAATCCAAAATTGGTTTTGACCAAAGGCATTCTTTTTTTAATGCTACAGAAACTAATTATGGATTTGTTTTTGGTTTGTTTGTTTAGATTCAACATATCTCTAAAAGAGGCTCTGTCTGTCTGTTACGCTTCAGTTTGAAATGGCATTTTCATCGCTAAATAGATTGAATGCATCTTATTTTAAAAGTTATTCAAGTATTTCCATGAAAAGAGATTCATCGATAAGTTGATCTGTCACATTTAATTTGATATGCCACATGAAAATAGTTGGTCTTGGCTAACCTATTCGAGTAATAATCTAGTAAGCCACCTTCGGTGTTCTTGGTCGAAGCTGGTATATCCTTAAGCGTGAGGCTTACAGTGTATACTTCAACATCTCTCCATCAAGCTGTCCTACTAGTAGGTATTTATGGCTTAACCAGCCAATCATACTCTTGTGAGGAGGAACACAAATGTACTCTCTTTTAAATAATATTTTCATCAATCTGTTACGCTTAAGTTTGAAATAGCATTTTTGTCAATCTGTGATGCTTAAGTTTGAAATAGTATTTTCATCAGTTCATCATAATTTTGTGATAGCATCTTCATTGATATGTCACACAAGTTTGAAACAGCATTTTAGTCAGTGTGTAATGCTTAAATTTGAAATATGTGACAATTAAAACATCTCTTATCAAAAAGCTTGGATGCATCTAAAATTAAGATGTCAATTTAATTTGTGCCTTTTCATGATGTAAATTGCTATTCAAACTCTTCCAAATGCTAATTCAAACTCAACATATAAAAATGCAATGGAGCATTTGAAAATCAGATAATGAAGCAGTTAGAATATTTTCAGAATTCTAAAGTATTAAGACAAGTTAGAAAACTAAACACAAAGATTTGATAAAATGGCAGTGAAAGCTTTCAAATATAAACATTCAATAATGAAAGGAAATACTGTTTTTATTACTCTTTAAATCAACTTAGAAGTTTGATAATTAAGTAGAAGTCACTAAAATAGAAAATAGAGAAAAAAAGGACATAATTTTTTTAAAGGACCAAGCGAACAATTTGAAACCAACATGGCTGCCAATTTTTTCATTTAAAAAAAAATAAAAAAATAAAAAAAAGTTAAAAAAAAAGACATTTTCTACATTTAAGACATATTTAATAATCCTATAAAAAAAATAAATTTGAAGCCGATCAACAAATTTAAAAGATTGTTTAATTTCCATCTACCTTAATTGAGTTTTTCAATTGGTCAATAAAAAGTCGAAATCTATTTCGAGATACTAAGGACTTTCTGACTATTTAGCTGAGAATGTTCCTCGAAACAAAAATTTGCAAAAACATTTCAAGAGAACATGGGGGGAAAAAAACATTAGGTTAAATAAAAAAAAATCTTAGTAACATGCCTGATTCAGGCATTTTTTTTTTATAAGAATGTAAGGCAAAGAAATGTAGAGAACAATGACATAGGAGACAAATTTGTTTTTCTAGAAGACATACGAGACAGGAAGAGACTGAAGTTTAGTATTTAACACTTTATCAACAAACCGGAACACGAGTAACAGCCAGTAGACAAATCTAAGAATAGACAAGAAACAAATAAGTAAATTATCTACAGCACAAAGTAAGCAAAGTGGAATCAAATAAGCTTTGCCAGAACAAAAGATATCTAACAATCAAGACTATTCACCATGAGATATTCTTTATATAATTATGAAAAAAAAGCATTTAACAGCATAGCAATATCCATAAAAACAAGAACCGGATCATCAATCAAAATTGATTAAAGATTAATCTACAGAATAAAACTATTTTTAAAACAAAACAATTATGATCAAGGTCATACCTATAAAAGGATTGGCAACCATGCCATTGGCGCTCATTTTGGAAATGACTATTAAACAAGAAAAGTAACTATCTTTTTGACAGCTCCACTTTTGAATTCTTCTTGAAAAGGAGATATTCACTTATAAAATTATCAAAGATGTTAAACCATCCTAGATATTTTCTTTTTATTCATGTTTAGCAGTAATTACAAGAGTTACTGATTTGATATGTGAAAAATATTCTGAAAAATAGGTTTTAAAAATTCATAACTCAAATAGTCTGTTTTTGTTCATACCTTCTTTCAACATTCTGATTTTTCTGCATTGCTATCAGCCTTCATAAATAACTGCATACTTTAGCAGTAATGCTTCAAGTAAACTACATCTCTTTCACATCTTTAGTTGTTAGTTCTATCTGGTAATTAGTTAATTAGCAACTATAGCTATTATTAAGAAACAATTTTTTTTCGTTGTTATAAATGCAAATGTGGAAATAAAGAATATGATCTCTGCTGTTCATATTATTTAGATTCATCGGACTGCTTTTCCCATTTTGTGTTATTTTCCAACGTTTCAGTTGATGTAACTGCCGACCTTTCTTAGGTGTACCTTGTGAACTCTAGAATCTGTATAGAATTTCTAATGGAACCCTTTATTTCATCCACGGGGGTTCTGTCAGCCATGACTGGACACGAGTCTTAATTCACAATTGTATTCTTAGTATAGCCCACACTGAGGATTAAACCTTTAATCCGCAGAAGAGTGTAAGTTTATAACAGAATTTTACCACATACTTTATCGACTACAAGGGTCCTTGTGGTTGAATAAGGATTCTGTTCGAAATTCTGTGCATATTTCTAAGTTCGACAGGATATACCTGAAGAAAGTCAGAGGTTACATCACCATTGTGAAAATAACACTTAAGATGAGAACACTAGTCTGAAAAATTCAAATATGAATAATCAATCCTCGTCTCAAAAATTAAAAACTAATCTCTTCTAGTATAAAATACAAAAAAAGGAAAACATTTCATCCACCACGAATAAGGAACTTTTTCAAAATTTGCAGAACCAACTTATTTGTACTGATTAAAAGCATGGAGAATATAATTGTTTCATACAATGGGGTAAAAAAAATTTACCATTTTATAAAAATTGTACAACACGAATTTAAGAAAATATAATTTTGATTGTCTTTGGAAATTTTATTCATTTTTTTTTTTTTTTTTAGTTTCTTTTTGGTCACATGATCAGTTGTTTCTCAAATGAAAAAATGTTAATCTGAAATCATCTTCCCAAGAGAGGACAATGTTTTGCCTTCTTGAAAAATAAATGGCGTAAAAACAGAAATCAAAAATGCTAATGATGACCAATTTCGCCTGCCAAGTTAAAAAAAAACAAACATTTAAATACATTGCAATGTCGTCCACAATTTGCTTTTCCAAAACTGGGACTTTCTTTTTTGTTCATTTCCACTGTCCTTTAAACAATAAAATAATGGAAAATTTAAAAAAGTATTAAAAAAAATTTTAATACTGAAAAAATACATTTTTTTTTTTTTGACACACTAAAATTATAAATACTAGACATTAGCCCATTAAAAATGGGCAAAAGTTATAGACTTGGCTTAAAATAAGTGCTTTATGCCAAATTGATGGTTGAATATGGTTAAATGTGTGCTCATTTTTGCATTCTTAATCCTTATTAATACTTGGCATCAAATGGATGCCATAAAACTTAGTTAACCACACTTTATTATAGCAAAGGTCCATACAAAATTTCAGCCAGATTAGCTCAGTACTTTCCAAAAAAAAGTGGACAAACAAACATACAGACAGGACCAAGAGAACTATAATAAAGAAAAGTATCTGTACATACTTAGTGTCGCACAGGTGTCTTTATACTTCCACTTTTGTTTTTAACTATGCAATTTCATTTTTGTTTTGTTTTTTTTAACCAAATTATTTGTTTCAAGCAATAGGATTTTGAAAGTTAAATTCAATTATTATGGTATTGTTTGTTTATAAGGTTTCAAATATTGGTATTAAACTATAAATTGAACAAAATTCTTACAGAACTATAACTAATTTTGTTATATTAACTTATTTTCCTCTCTATAGCATTACTGAATGTAAACAGTTTTCAAAACATAATTGGTTAAGAATTTTAAAACGAGTTTAAATGACTTCCTATTTAACAGTTGAAATGCGTTCAAATTCCTTTGAAATTTGGAAAGGTCACAAAGTAATTCTTTTTCTTTTTTTCAACCATTAATAAACGAATAAAATGGTTGACTTATTTATAAAGAAACCAAAATGCATTATGGTTGATTTAATTTTGTAATCATTTTTTTAAATTTTATTTTACACTAATTGCATTTTTTATTTCAATATTTGATTAATAGTAAATAGAAGTGTTTAAGTCACATAGAAGCGAGAAACAGACAATTTTATTAATAGAGGTAATTAATTTTAACTTAAATATTCAAATGTTTTAAATTAACTTAAATTTTTTTTTAATTGTTAATATATATATATATATATATATTTGTTGTTAATCATTCTTATGATTGTTTAGCTCTTCAAAATAAGAATAAATAGATTATTCAGCTAATTGCATTGCAAACAACACAAAATGTGCAGTGGCTTTACTTCTTTATTGCATCAATCCTACTTTGTCCGAGCAGAGGGTGGGTCTCATCAACACATGGGTGGGTCTCATCAACACATACACTATTCTAAACTTGTGTGAAACTATAAATTAGATATCAAATATTCAACTTCATAGCATCAACTACTCTTTGTAAGGTTAAAAAATCGTCCTCTATGACTACAACAGATCTTTCAGACATTTATTAACCCTACATTGGCATCGATCAATTTGGAGATCTTTGATCTAAAATCATGGTGAATTAATTTACTCAAATAATTACAAAATTTTCCATTCAACTTGGCCATTACATTCTTTTTAAATTTTTTTTTTTTTTTTTTTTTTTTGGGGGGGGGTTATCATTCTTTCTGGCAACAAAACGTTTGCTTGCTTTTAGCTAGATTTTTTCACTAAAATACCACATCTACTCTATGGCTTTAAAATCTATTTAAAAGATCTCCAATGGTTTTTGATTAAATTTTACTTACAAATAAATATATGTGCATACGAGGAATGATGGAGAGTGGGAGGATCTTTAAAAAAAAAAAAAAATGCTAATAGGGCACGTTAATTAATCCTTACAAATCCTTTGCTAAGTGTCAGACCACCCACTGTTTTCTGAGTCAGCCAAAAACAAGCAACTCGATCTTTAAATGGGAGTGGGAACTAAGTTGGGACATAAAAAAGATAAAATATGGGGATGGATGGTGTCTTCCAAATTAAGTGAATTTTTTAAATTCTTTTTACTGCTATTCACCCTAAACAACGTACATTGTCACAGAGATGTATAGAGCATCCTAAGTGCTGCAGAAAAATGCTTATTTACATTACATTTAAAATTTCTGCATGCTCATACAATGGTATGTTACTCAAATGCTCATATGACAGATTTTAAATTCAAATATTTATGTAACTATGAAAAAGGCACAAGGTGAACAACGATCAAAGAAAGGTTTGTTGATTATATCAGCATAAAAATGCAGACGTGCTCCAATATTTCCTAAAATATTATTATTATTATTATTGTTGTTGTTATGTGACGTTGATCTACCCTATTTTGGGATGTAGATAAATTCTTCCAGAGACTATGAATACAGTTACGACTACGTTGTGGCAGTCATAGCCAATTTCTGTAACATGCTTCTGTAAATACATTTTAGTAAATATACCATTATATTATTTCAAGGTCATAACTATTTTTACCCATCCACCTCAATCCCTACAAAATTTGATGTTTATAATCTTAGAAGGTATGAAAAATAATTTTAACACTATAAAATTATAAAAGTGTCAAATTTAAATGCATCTAGACATAACTGATGATGTGATCAAACAAATATTGACATAAGCAACAGTTTTTTTTTTATGCAAAATTATTTAGGAATGCTTAATGTCTGTACTAAAACGGTTTAAAACCCCTTAGTGATTGTGGCCTACAAATCCCAAAGCCATGCACATGCTTCTAACTTGAGTAAGAAAATATAAAGTGTAAAATTGTAAACTTGGGACTGATAGTGACTAAATGGTTAAAGACACAGACTGAAAACCTGTCTGCTAAGTTCAAATATAATTAATTTTGAAGAAACACTTTCACCAAACTCACAATTGACCTTGTGTCCCACCTCCTGGAGAGGAGGAAAATAAAATAAGGTGTAAATTTGACCAGTGTTAGAGTCAGTATAGTTTTACTGACCGATTCCACTCATCCATTTTAAGTCGAACTATAAAAGAATAGAATACTATAACTAGTTAAAAAAAAGTCAATCTCATCTATTTCGATATAGCAGTTGCATCTTTAAAGTTTCACTTGTTCCTTCGAGTAGTTTTCAAGATTGCAGAGTCAGAGTTCTTGGAATGATTCGTTCCCTGTGATCATTACCTGAAAAGATGTTTTTTTTTTCTTTTCTGATCCACACATTATACCAAACTGCTATTTCACACAGTATTACCTTTAGCAGGAAGGCAATGGAATTGCATAAAGATGTCAGAGTTAGATTTTTTTTTTTTTAATCTTCAAAGAATCAACAGACAGTCTGAATATTGGAATATGAGTTGAAAAAAGATATTTTGGAATTCTAATTAAAGTCGAACCTTATGCCTTCTGTCTCTGCAATCCTAGTTGTTATCTCCCTTGGGGTGTATCAATCAGGATTCTTTGTATGTTCATCACATGGTACAAAAATCAAAACGCAGACCAACAATTTTTTTTTTTTTCCAGCTTTCATCGAATAAAATGCATTTTTTGTTTACTTCGGCATGAGTAACCTACATGTGAGAATTCAAGCTTTTAAATCCTGCAACGCATGTTTATATTTACAATTTCAATTGAATAACGGGTGCCTTCAAGTTGTGTGCGGACTGATGTATTTCTTATTGAGTATTCATAAATTCCTGTATTATATTCTTTGTCGACTAGCATTTCAGCCCGGCATTGCTCGGGTGTTTGGAGGTGTATGTTGAGGAAAAAAAAAAAAAAAAAAGCAGACAATTTTTTTTAACTTTGACCCCTATTATGACCCCTTAACATGTATTATTTTGGGCTCAAATTAAGTTAGATTCATGTCCAAGAAACCTATATCTAAAATTTCAAATGTTTAGACTCAAAATTGGCGGAGGAGTTTGGTAGAGTTCTCAAAGGTCAAATCATTGAACTTTGACCCCTTAACAGCTAAATTTCTGGCCGAAACCAGATTACAAAGATTTTCCCAAATCTCAGTACACTGTATATCAAATTTCGAGTCTGTAGACTGAAAATTGACAGATGTTGCGTAGGGAAATGTACAAAAACAGACACACAGAGGCACTTTCACTTTTATAGATATATAGATATTCATCTTGATTATGTATTTTTTCAGGTCTTGTCAGCATCATTAGTATAAGGACATCTCGATTAAACGTTAAATGTATTTCTCAACTATTGTTCCTTTTTTTTTAGTCTTCCTTCCCAACCACGTGTCGCATCATTGATACAATAATACGTTGAATAAAATATTCCAAACTTGTGTGAAACTATAAATTAGATATTAAGTATTCAACTTCATAGCATCAACTACTCTTTGTAAGGTTAAAAATCGTCTTCAGATCTTTCAGGGCATTTATTAACTCTATAGTAGCATTGACAATTTAGAGATCTTTGATCTAAACGATATCAGTCATTGTCAGACGCCATTTCATGTAAGAAAAAAAAATATATATATATAAATTAAAAAGAAAAAATAACCAACAAACTTACACTAATCTCATAAATTTAATTCAACCCCAAAGGACCTTATCAAATGAGAAAGAGCCAGCTGGAATTTAGCGTCTACCTGGAATAATTGAACAAATTTACAACTGTTTTGTAAATATTAAAAAAGGGGAGAGGGAGGGAAAAGGAGGAGGAGAAATAAGTGAGGGGGAATTTAAAGGTGGAGGCAGAAAGAAAATTAGAGAAAAGAAAGAGAGAGAGAGAAGAAGAAATTCTCCTTATCTTCTTTGTCCAATTATTTCAGTAAGACGGTAAACCCAGACTAGCTTTTCTCATTTGATAAGACCCTTTCTTTCCGGTTGAAATAAATTTATAAGATATGGCTAAGTTTGTTGATTGTTTTACTTTCTTTTAACTTTTATTTATGTTCTGCCAGACACATTTTCTACAAAAATTGATCTATCCTTTACGGATATAGCATTCTATGTATATATAGCCATGAAATCTTTTAGCCGATTCCGTTTGCAATTCCATGATTACATAGATGCCAAATTTGAAAATAAAACTGAAAAACAAAAAAATACATTTTATATATTTCAAAGCAATGAAACATTTTTCATAAAATTCAAACATGATAAAAAAAATAAATACATAGTATTTTCTTTGTTTCACATTCAGAGACGAGAGAGAGAGAATTGGATTCAAATAATAGCCTACCAAATTTACTAATATTAAAACTGTTTATTACACAATAAATGAACTTACTTAGAAACTCCTGCGGCACACAAGACAATTAAAGTATACCATTGTTTTCAGTCTGAAGCTAAATCGACAGCGTCTTCCTATCTTCTTCACATTCAAATCTCTCTCGAAAATAAAGACAACAGTTTAATATATTTAAAACAGTTTTGGAGGCAATTTACGTTTCCTGTTGACAACTTTTGTAAGAAGAAAGGATTTGTTTATTCTTTGAATCTTTCACAAGAAATACTGTATGAATTTCGTTGAATGCATAATAATAATGTCGTTACACGCAATTCTAAGGTCACTCTGCTCATGAATCTTAATTGAAAACAATTTTTTCAAAAATGAAAGACCATCTTTTTTTTTATGTTCAAAAACATTTAATTTCTGAATTTTTATTGAGATGAGGGTCGATAAGCTGTATTATTCAGATTACTGTTTTTACCTTGAGTGTTATTCTCACATTTTGGCTAACGTAACCTCCAACCTTCTTCCTGTGTATCTTGTCCAACTTGAGGATGATTCTGTCCAACTTGGAAATATGTACATAATTTTGAACAAAATCCTTTACAGGGATAGCATGTTCTTATTCTATCAGCCATAATCGGGAAAAAGCCTTAAGTAATTTGCACTTGTATTTTTAGTTATCACCAGCTCCGAAGATTGAATCTTCAACCTCGAGAAGAGTGTCACTTGTAACTGAATTTTTATCTTATACTTTATCCATTATGCTACGAGAGCAAGCTACTCCTCTGGATTAAAGGGTTCCATTCAAAATTCTGTACAGATCCCAGAGTTCGGCACAGATTCTCGATAAGATAGACCTGAAGAAGGTTGGAAATTACATCAGCCAAAACATTATGAGAATAACACTTAAGATGAGAACAATAGTGCGAATAATTGAAATAATATAAAGACATTTAGGATGTATTATTTACAACGTTAGGACTGGTTTTCTCATTTTCATCGATGTTATTACATTTTCACCATTTTTTTTTTTACTCTTTGGCCTTCTTCAGGTGGTTTGTGTTAAAACGTGGATTAAACAATTACGGTGTTGATTAGGGTTAGGTTCTAAGTTCAATCTTGAACAAACGCAGCAAAACAATTTAAACATTAACTGAAAGAATGTTGCAACATCTGAAAAATGGAATGCCAACAAGTGTATCCTCCACCTCCGACAGTGGTTCCAGTAAAGGTTTGAATTCAAAATTCCATGACAGTTTAAGCATTTGATACAAGGTACGTGAAGAAGTAGGTCGAAGTGGTTGCATATCTGGTGGCTTTAAACTCATTCAAAGACAGCTGAATAAAAGTGGCTGTGAAGAGTCAATGGATCAGGTTGTGATGATTTTGAAAAAAAAAAAAAAAAAAATCAGAAGTAGGAACACAAAAAAAAAGTAATGTTATTGTTCAAGTGGGTCAAGAAAAAAAAATGAAGTTTCAAATTCATTAGCAAACTGAGAATAACTAAAGACCAAATAAAAGAACAAGCTGTCATTATTATTCGTCTACATTAATTCAAATTAATCACATCTGGGTGTTGCATTTCCATCAGGAAGTCATCCTTCCTTCCAGGCCTCCAGCAACAATACATCTTCGACTACACAGCATCAAGAGTCATGAGTTATATATTACCACTGTTGCCAGGATATATAACAACGAAAATAACAGGGAAGTCACAGAGGCTAAGTGGTTAACAACACAAACTGAGAACCTGGGTGTGCCAAGTTCGAATACAGTTTTTTTACAAAAACATTTTTGCTTAAAAATGTTGGCAACCTTCATGTGGTCCTTCCTGTAAGTACCCGATATCTTTCTAGAAAGTAGTCTAATTAGAAACATAGGGGAGTGACAAATGCCAACAATAACCTGATTCTTACGAAATGTATGATATTCAACAATAATAATCAAGATGAAGAAACCCGCCCCCCAAAAAAATGTATATAATATAATAATGAAACTTTCTCATGCTGGATATAGAGATATTTAGAATGCAGTTATTTAAGAATTAAATAATATGCATTAAACTAATAATAACAGCGACTGCGTTTTAATAGTCCAAGCAGTAAAATATAAAGATCCCACGCACTCAAAAACACTTTTTTTTTTTCTTCTTATCTATATTAAACTAGATCAACATGACCAAGTCTGATATTATATAGCCAACTTCTCATATACTTTCTTCGTTGATCTTCTTTGTTGGAGTCTATTGTTCCTCATTGCTTTGTAAATATGAACGGAGCAACCTTCTTGTTGGTGAAAGGATGAATTTGAATTGAACAAAAGAGTGCTTTTGTTTTAATAAAAGTTGGAATTTAAAAAAATATATATGAAAATTAATCAATCAAGCAACAATAAAATCATTCAAAAGTCAAAATTAACTGAAATACTACAAGCTGTAACCAAAATTAGCAATATGAGAGCAGAGTCAGACGCAAGGTCAGTTTTTAATGTGGGGGAAATTCCAGCTCCCAAAAAGGGGCACTTTCAATTGGGACAAAATATAAAAACTGCCTCTGAAAAAAAAAAAAAAAAAAAAAAAAAAAAAAAAATGAAGTCCAGTATCAGAAGAGATACCACACTTTTGCTCTTAGCTGAAAGGTTTGTATCTTTTTTTTTTTTTTTTTTTTTTTTACAAGGAAGTCACCACTTATCAAGGCCCAGAGGCCACTCGGGGATAAGAGTTATTGCATGAACAGTAATCAATGGGATAATATCGTAGTAATCGCTAGTAATGAAGATCTGATAAAGTGTCTTACTTAAGGGGGCTGTTCATCAGGAATTTGTTTATGTTGAACTTGAAGACATCCAAGTTGTAGTGAGGTGGGAAAAAGGCAAATGGAAGAGAGTTCCACAGGCGTGCATTTCTAAGAAGCTTTGTTCATGGAATCTAAGTTTTGATTTAGGCACAGATAAAGAGTGGGAAAAATTATTGACAGTGGTTTCAGCTAGGCCGGTGTTTTTCATGAAAGATTGACGAGGGGGGACCAGACAAGCACTTCCCATGGAAATAACGCTCTTGTTCTGTCAGCCTTGACTGGATGACACGATACACCTGAAGAAGGTTGGAGGCCACATCGACCGAAATGCTGTGAAAAATCACAATATAAGATTTGGTTGTTTTGTTTTTATAGCATAAAAATCTTTTTAGCATTATTTAATGTCATTTTGATAAAAACCTTTAAGCTTCAAGTCCTTGATAGTTTCAGATATTTAATGGATTCTATTTTGTACTAGCATGGAGACCAAAACGTTGCCAGGGATTGAATGACAATCAACAAATGTTTCACACTCCCATATTTTTATTCTCATCAAAATCTGTGAAATCTCCCATTTTTCAACCAAATCGATTGATTGCCTGCTCTAGTTGGGGACTCATCGCGGTGAACCATAAGGAAGCTTCACATGCTTCCTCGTAGTGACTTAGTTCACAATACCTTGTAGTCTACACTGCACTGTAAGAACTTACTATTGGTTTTATAAAATTATTTTTTATATATAAAGGCTTGAATTAATGTTTATAATGCAAAAACCAAGTATCACGCTTCAATTGTGCTTTAAACAGAAATATTTATTTCGAAGATGCCAGTCATATCAAAAGAACCTACTGTTGATTTTATATGTTGAGCCTTTCGGCTTGTGTGGTAATAAAACTTCTCAAATGCCCTTGTGATGTTAGGCTGTGTAAGGTGTTAACTTTAGTCAAAATCGCCTGTTTCTTCTTTCATCAGATTATTTAGAGTATTGATATTTATTGAAGGCATTCCAATACAAAACCCATCTAAGAACACTGCCAGACACAAATACCTTCGTGTGAAATTTAAAAAAAATCGGCTGAGTTGTTTTCAAGTCTATAGGGAATGAACTCAGAGACAAAGTTCATTTTACATAATAGTAGATATTGAATGGTTTGTAGTTGAATATCCTAAAGTGCTAGGGCATTGCATCGATTGAGGTTAAGATGAAGGAATGACAGCTGAGATGGTTTGAACAAGTGCTGAGGGACAACAACACTACTGTCACAAGACTCATCTTTGCATTGGAAGTCTCCGGAAAATAACCGAGTAGACACCTTGCAAAAACATCTGTGAAACTGGCCTTCATCCAGACCAAGCCTATGATCGTGTCAAATGGATCATTACAAACTCAGCCATAGCTTGGCATTAACGCATAAGAAAAAGGTAAATTCTAATTAACATACAGATTGAACCTTAACATACCATTACTCTGCATCAGATTGGATCGGGGAAGGAGGGGGGGGGGGTAATAGTAACACTGCAAAACTATCCATGCATTCATGTCAATTGTTTTCATAGAAAAGCAATATATTAAAATGTACAAAACAAATCCTTTAAGAGTGTGGTTTTCTTGTGAATCAAGGAAGCAGTTTTGTTTTTTTACAGAAAAATTTGGTGAACCTGAAGAATCTGTCCCGCCCCCACCCCTCTATTTTTTTTTTTTTTTCATCATTTTTATCTTTTTTCAGCAGATTATTATCGAATGAATCTACTAGATTATTAAAAAAAAAAAAAAAAAAAAAAAATCAATATTTAAATATTTGTAGGGAGTGCTCAGTTTCTAATCCAATGTTCTAGTAAATCAATCACCCATTTTAGAACCACTCAATGTTTTTAGGCCAAATTTAACGAATTGGGCCTTTTTTTTTTTTTTTTTTAATTTAGATTTGTTCTAAAATGAATGACCAATTTACTAGAACGTTGCATTAGAAACTGAGCACTCCCTACAAATATTTAAATATTGATTTTTTTTTCATTGGGGGGTGGAGGAATAAGCTTGTAGACTAGTATCCATTTGATAAAATTGGAAAAAAGACAACAAAAATATATCCAACACACCCACCTTGTATCCCATTTTGATTTATCAAAATGTATTTCATTAAATTGTTCAGTTAAAAAAAATCAGTGGTTGGGTTGATCAAGTCAACAGTCCCTCATGTCTGCCGGAAATTTACCACTCATTTTGGGCATTTTTCTTCTTTCAAGCATATTATAAAGACAGTTGACCTGAACAACCCAGCCACTGATTTTTTTTTTTAACTGAACAATTTAATGAAATACCTTTTGATAAATCGGAATGAGATACAAGGTTTTGGATAGAATTTTGCGCTGTGTTGGATAAAAGTTTAATTAATTTAAAAGTTTAATTAATTTGTGGCTCCCAGAATTCACTAAATAAGAAAGCTACCAGCATCACAAACATACATAATTCAAAATTCAATCTGTATCTATTTGAGATGTTGATCATTATTTTCAAAAATTCTAACAAACTTACGTAAGTCCTACTAAGGTAAAAAAAAATTTTTTTCTTCTAAAAGTGATTGTGTCATAAGCATGAAAGTGTATGATGTGGACAGACTCCAAACCCCTAATGAACCCAGACATTCCTAAACTGACGATCTGGCTATTATTGCATCTTTGAAATGTATTTTACAAAATAATATATGTATGGTAATGCGATTGAAACTAAGTGGGCCAAGTCTTAGAAAGTATAAATATTTCACAGATGTTTGCAAACTGTAGTTTTAGCATGAACTCTAGATGTTACGGTAGATTTCTTTTTGTGGCTGAATGGAATTAGAACAATTAAAGTTCTTTTTCTAAAAACATATCAATGATAAACATACAAGTCATAGCTCTCAAATTTCTGGAAATTGCATAAAATATACCACCAAAGTTCTGAAACTACAAAAGGGAAATAAAGGGCATAAAGGGTATATAGTAGGGCCCCATTCCCTAGCACAAGCATCATTTACCATTTTGCAAAAAAAAAAAAAAAAAAAAAAAAAAAAAAAAAAAAATTGCAAGGGTATACAATATCATCCCCTAGCAGTACCTGCCAGTGTTGCCCAGGATGAAGTGGTTTTAAATTTTTTTACATTTTTATGTTTGCACATTTTTTAAACTCCTACAAAAAAAATTCTAGTTCTAAGAGAGAAAACTCTTTTTGAATTCTTTGATTTAAAAGGAGCGTTGGTTCACTTGCCGATTTTGATTTTTCAGTCATAATTGAAAATTATGTTCATATTTACTGGTTGTCCGGGTAGGATGTTAAGGGATAAAGAGAAAGATAGAGTGAAATGAAAGATGTGGAGAGAGAAGGTGGAATAAGGAGTCGAGGACAGAGAAGGTGGAATAAGGAGTCGAGGACAGAGAAGGTGGAATAAGGAGTCGAGGACAGAGAAGGTGGAATAAGGAGTCGAGGACAGAGAAGGTGGAATAAGGAGTCGAGGACAGAGAAGGTGGAATAAGGGGAATAAAGGACGAAGAGAGAGAGGGGAATAAAGGACGAAGAGAGAGAGGGGAATAAAGGACGAAGAGAGAGAGGGGAATAAAGGACGAAGAGAGAGAGGGGAATAAAGGACGAAGAGAGAGAGGGGAATAAAGGACGAAGAGAGAGAGGGGAATAAAGGACGAAGAGAGAGAGGGGAATAAAGGACGAAGAGAGAGAGGGGAATAAAGGACGAAGAGAGAGAGGGGAATAAAGGACGAAGAGAGAGAGGGGAATAAAGGACGAAGAGAGAGAGGGGAATAAAGGACGAAGAGAGAGAGGGGAATAAAGGACGAAGAGAGAGAGGGGAATAAAGGACGAAGAGAGAGAGGGGAATAAAGGACGAAGAGAGAGAGGGGAATAAAGGACGAAGAGAGAGAGGGGAATAAAGGACGAAGAGAGAGAGGGGAATAAAGGACGAAGAGAGAGAGGGGAATAAAGGACGAAGAGAGAGAGGGGAATAAAGGACGAAGAGAGAGAGGGGAATAAAGGACGAAGAGAGAGAGGGGAATAAAGGACGAAGAGAGAGAGGGGAATAAAGGACGAAGAGAGAGAGGGGAATAAAGGACGAAGAGAGAGAGGGGAATAAAGGACGAAGAGAGAGAGGGGAATAAAGGACGAAGAGAGAGAGGGGAATAAAGGACGAAGAGAGAGAGGGGAATAAAGGACGAAGAGAGAGAGGGGAATAAAGGACGAAGAGAGAGAGGGGAATAAAGGACGAAGAGAGAGGGGAATAAAGGACGAAGAGAGAGAGGGGAATAAAGGACGAAGAGAGAGAGGGGAATAAAGGACGAAGAGAGAGAGGGGAATAAATGACGAAGAGAGAGAGGGGAATAAATGACGAAGAGAGAGGGGAATAAATGACGAAAAGAGAGGGGAATAAATGACGAAAAGAGAGGGGAATAAATGACGAAGAAAAAGACAGTAGAATAAAGGATGAAGAGAGAAATTAGAATAAAGGATGAGGTGGGCGAAAGGAGAATAAAAGATGAGAAAAGATAGAGAAAATAACGTATGCAGAGAAAGAAAAGAAATTTAATGAGTATAGATCAATGAATAGTCTGTTCAGGATGTCGGTTGACAAAGGTCATGCAGAGGGGGCAGGTGTTACATAAGATTCTCCCCCTCCTACTTATCTCTCCCACTTCAGGTGTAAATATTGCTAACCTGCTTGTTAACAGTCAGCATCTAACTGGTAGCTAGTTGTAGACACCTGTTGAAGCCATCTGTAATCTACATAGATGAGACTAATGACATGGGAACAGGCCACTACCATACATAAAAAGCCATGCACATTTAGATGGTGTTCTATTTAGGTGAAGATGTCGTAGTCCTCTTTATGTTGCTTTTTTATTTAGTGACAATTATCAAGGAGTCAGCAAAACCACCAAGTAAGCTGCTTAAGAAAGAAAATCTATTTCAAAAAGGACGTTTCAGGTTATTTTAAAATCCACATTCTTTCAAAGCTTAATAAAGAAAATTGAATTAAAAAAAATATAGTCGTCAGCGTCATAATCAACAAGGATGTGACGGTGGCTAAATAGTTAATGACAGTGATCAACAATCTGGGTGTGCCAAGTTCGGATCTAATTTGCTTCACAGAAACACATGTTGGCAACCTTCATGTGGTCTCCACTGTAAATACCCAATGTCTTTCTAGAAAGAATTTTAACTAGAAAGATATCAGAGAAACATCAGTGTAGTAGCTGTTCTGATGCTACACATCACCTTTTCTTTCCTTGGTTAGTGGAGGAGAAATCCTTCTAGACAGAGACAATTTTTATTTTGTGTTCCTATCTAGAGTGCCTCTTTTTTAGGAGCTTGATTTCTCCACATTAAAAACAAAACTTGTGTCTAACTCTGCCCTCGAACATAAGAACAATCAATATCATTCAGTTTAACGTCTTCCCTTAATCAACGGTAGTAATGCTCTGCTGGTTAGTAATGCTAAAAGTTCCCTGAACTTACTTCATCCACTTTTTCATTATCACACTAACAGCAGCCTCTTCTTGTGCTCTAATAATTGTTATCCTTTCAATCCTAATATATTTATATGAATTTTCACTAAATTATCCAAGTTGAGCATTTTTTTTTTTAATGATTATAATGATTCTACCAAAGAGAAAAAATAAGATATCTACATTCTTAGAATTTTCAGGAGGTGACAGTGGTTAATGGCACAGATTGAAAACCTGGAAGTGTCAAGTTCGAATTCAGTTCATTCTACAGAAAACTTTTCATCAGATCCACATCTGAGCTTGTGTCTAACATCCTGGAAAGAAGGTCCAAAACCATTATTTAACAGAGTGGTGACGTTGGCTAAGTGGTTAATGATGGAGATTGAAAACCTCAAACACTTTCATCAAATCCACATCTGACCTTGTGTCTAGCCTCCTAAAAATGAGGTATATAAAATACAGTATACATAAATCAATTTCAGATCAGTCGAAAACAAAATTTGTTTGACGGCATATCAACCCATTTCAGGTTATTTAATACCAAATTCAGACACATCAGCAAAAGTTTTTAAAATTTTTGATATATCCAATATTTATTTATCTTGCTTTTCCTATTTAGCTATTTATTCATTATATTAAATCTATAACATATAAGGCTTTAAATACAGGAAGTCAGATTGCTGGAACGATGCTATGTCTTTTTCTGGTGGGTCATTTTTGCAAAAATTGTATGGTGTATGACATGACATAGCAGTTTTCTTTTAAGAAATGCTTGGGTTGGTTTGGTGATTCAAAGCACGAAACGTACAGCAAACAACTTCAGAGGATTTATGAAGAAGTACTTTTGAATAGACAATGTAATTCAGGGGGTTCTGATAATGAAACGGTTTAAAAAAAAAAAAAATCCACCCGAGAAACAGTTTATCAAATTGGTTGGAATAAAAGCACAAAACAATATTTGATAGACAGTGCTTCAATTTCCAGGTTTGAAATCTTGATTAGCACCTACGATAAAGCAATTAATAAACAATTCATAATGAGATCATTACTTCTATAAAGAAACAGAAAAGTTGGGAGTCGAGAGTTAACAATTTTGGTGCAAATTGGACTTTTTTTTTTCTTTTTCCAATCTAAATCAGGAATTAACCAGCTTTTAAAAGTATCCAGAGATCAGAAGACTCACCCCAACCCCACCAGTCAAGAATCAGAAATTAACAATTTTGGATTAAATTCTAAAAATCAAGAAAATACAGACATATTTAAAAAAAAAAAAAAAAATTCTACATCACAAGTGTAATTATCAACAGGATTTTTTTAAGGCAACAAGTTTTGTATGTTTTATGGCATTCACCCTTAATAGGGTTGAACTTCCTCTAAAGGAAGTTTAAAGGGAATATTAAATTCACAGACGGTCCCAAATGCATGTATACGAGGATCACTCCAAAAGCAAGACCTTTTTTTTTTTTTTTTAAACTCAAAAGACTAAAATATTGAAGTGCTACGAAGACGGGATTGTTAAAAAATCAGGATTATTTTTAAAAATTCTTTTTCTAAAGAAATTCAAAATTAAATTTCCAGCAGATTGCTAACCTTCCAATGGAATGCATAAATCATCCAGGTTTTCAAAGAAAAATAACGCAACCTAAAACTTCCATACAGCAGGAAGCAAATTATAGAAAACAAAATGTTTTTTATGATTAGAATGTTTAAAGTTTAATCATGTTATGCAATAATGTAGCAGTCATTAATAAAGAAATATTTATCGATAGAGACGACGTAGATAGAGAAAAATTATACTTGGTGAACACACAAAAAAAAAAAAAAGGGGGTTGATTATAGTCAAGATTGTTGGCTCTTTTCAACTTCCGGTTTCTGCTCTGCAAAAAAAGACGATGATTGACAAACATGATATGATTGCTTTTGATTAATGCTTATCTTCCTTTCAGATTATGTGAAAGTCCCCCACCCCCGCTCTCTTCCTGATGTTAAGAATGGCTTAACCATGTGTAATTATGCAGCCAAATGGACAGCAAAAACTAGAAGTAAAAAAAAAAAAAAAAAGCAGACAATCTTGTTTATAACCAATGGTTTTTCTTTCGTTTTATGTACATTTATCATTGACTGACATTAAGAAAAGTAAAATAAGAAAATTATCAAAGTATGATAAACAAAGTGTAGCATCTGTTTTGATACTATACTTCATCTTTTCTGTCCTTGATGAGTGAAGGATAAAGCCTTCTAGACTGGGGAAATTTTCATTTTTGTCTAGAATTCAGAGTGCTTCTTTTTAGGGAGCTGGCCTTTCCCTACATTAAAAATTAACTTTGTATACAATTCTGTCCTAGTGGAGAGGCAAGTAAATAGAGACTCCAAAACTTTATGAAGCCATTTGAAAACATGACAATAGAAAAGAAAGGAGCTAGTGTATTCCATGAAAAGGGCCTGCTTGGTTATATGATGGCCAAATGTTGACCACAACTAGAAATGATCGATGTTTATCAATGTAAATAAATTTGCTCCTGTCTTTTGGGTGTTAAAGAGTGAAGGGCTAATGACGGTTATAGGAGTGGGATAGAAGGCTCATTTAAGTGATTACTTTCTTATGTTTGAGATTCAAAAGACCCCCTCCTCCAGAACGGATATTCATACTATTTTGATTTTTCAAACTACTGTTCTCATCTTGAGTACCATTTTAACAATATTTCAATTGATGTAACCTCCAATCTTCTTTAGGTGTATATTGTCAAACTCAGGAATGTTTCTGTTAAACTGTCGTCCAAATTCCTGAGTTCGATAGAAACATTTCCAAGTTTGACAAGATACACCTGAAGAAGGTCAGAGGTTACATAGAGCGGAATGTAAAAAAATGACACTCAAGATGAAATCCAAATAATCAATCCTCATCTCCAAAATTCAGAAACTCCAGAACGGATTCATTACAAAATGTTACAAGGTTCGTTACTATAGTTGATCCGTATTTGATTTTTTTTTCCAGTGACAAAAAAGGATTGATAAGATCTTGGTTAAAAGATGAAAAATAGCACTATAATGAAAATCAATGTTTTCAAAATCTTTAAAAAAAAAAACAAAAAAAAACAAAAAAAAAACATACACACAGAATTAAGCAAAATTAACTTGTAAATTATAATCTAAAAACATATCTGCTGCTTTGAATAACTTATTTGCAGATTGAGTAAACAAATTATAAAGAAAGTGTCGTTTGGCCTTCAGTGGTTGTTATTGAAGAGAATGATACAACAGCTGCTTAAACTGCAAGTTGGCAGGCTGGGAGGTAGGATTGGAGGGTCAAATATGGAAAGTATATCAAAATTAATACTCCCGTCATTTATATATATATATATATATATATATATATAAGAAAAGATAGGGAGATAATTAAAGTTAGTTTAGAACTTTATTACATTATCATTATCCAGACAAGTTAGTCCCTTTCTTTCCGGGGAAGTTCACTTACTATATGTATATATAAGTTTCAAAAAAAAAAAAAAAAAATATTTATATTTATATATATATATATATATATATTTTGGCAATTAAGCTAAACAGAATTTTGCGCATTTCATCCCTATGAGGATTCGCCAGGCTATTGTATGGAATTTGTGTTAGTTTGCGTTTTTATGTATGCCCATGGTAGTAGGTTTGCTAATAAACCAATCAGATTCCTACTATTTATATATTTAGTACTGTCGAAGTACAGGGTGTTTCAAAAGTCTTGGGAACATTACAAATGCGTATATCTCATGAACTATTCCAGGTAGAAAAATGAAATATAAATTTAAAGTTTGGAGTTGAAAGATCAATTTCTATGTATGAATCATTTTTTTTTTTTTTTTTTTTTTTTTAACTTTATGTAAGATCTGAAATATACATATATTAAAAATCGTTATGTTCCCAAGACTTTTGAAACACCCTGTAAATACTTATATAAATTTATAAAATATATATGGCGATTAAGCTACACTGAATATTCTGCGTTTCATCCACTATAGGATTCGTCAGGCTTATGCACGAATTTTGTGGTTGCTTCTTGTTTTTATATATGTTGAGGATTTCTAGTTAGCCAATCAGCTTTCTAGTATCCACCACGCCCCTTCCTATCAGCCAATGAGCATGCATTTTATCGAACAAAGGATCTGTTTTAGAACTAGGTTAGTGGTTTACGGTAGACGTTTTCCTTCCTTTTTTTTTTTTAATATATATATATATATATATATATATATATATATATATATATATATATATATATATATATATATACATATGCGTGATCGTTTATGTATATTCATGTTTATTTAATTTATTTATTTGTTTGTTTTCTATTGTTATTGTTAGTTTTAAAGCTATTTTGTATCGCTATCAGAGAGTAAGTTTTATTTTGTGAACACAGTTGTTTGCTATTTCTCGTCTACAGTTTAATAGATTTTGAGGTTCTTTAAAGTACAGGATAGCAAATTTTTCATGGAGGCATAATTTACACGGGTCGTCTAAATGTCTGCACGTGGTAGCTTGTCTCATTATTTTCCATTCGACTACCGGCGAATGTCTGCTTTCTTTGAGTTCCCAGTATTTATTTGCTAGTGTTGTTTTTATACAGTGTTTTTTATTTTTGAATGTACTTTTGTTATTAAACTGTAGACGAGAAATAGCAAACAACTGTGTTCACAAAATAAAACTTACTCTAGGATAGCGATACAAAATAGCTTTAAAACTAACAATAACAATAGAAAACAAACAAATAAATAAATTAAATAAACATGAATATACATAAACGATCACACATATATGTATATGTATATATATGTGCATGTGTGTGTGTACACATAGGTATATTTATATATATATATATAAAGAAGGAAGGAAAACGTCTACCGTAAACCACTAACCTAGTTCTAAAACATATCCTTTGTTTGATAAAATGCATGCTCATTGGCTGATAGGAAGGGGCGCGGTGGATACTAGAAAGATGATTGGCTAACTAGAAATCCTTAACATATATAAAAACAAGAAGCAACCACAAAATTCACGCATAAGCCTGACGAATCCTATAGTGGATGAAACGCAGAATATTCAGTGTAGCTTAATCGCCATATATATTTTATAAATTACTAACTAGCTCTACCTACGTATTGAGCACTTTTGAAGTAAATACTTAAAGTTTACCCATAAATCTATACTTTCGTATATTAATTTTATGTAAATGAAGTATATATATATATATATATATATATATATATATATGAGAGAGTGTAATCCAAGTTTGAATCAACAGTAAAAAAAATTTAGAATTTCTGCTGCGTATGATAATGCTCCATAGCGAGTAGAGTTTGTTCATATAGGTCTTTGTTTATATAAACATAATTAGGCTACAAATTTATAGACATGTTTCAGTTCTAGCTACAACCCAACTAAACTGAAACATGTTTGCAAATGTATACTCAAATTATGTTTGTGTGTGTATATATTATATAGACAAATGTTATTAAACAAGTTTTTTGTTCAATGAGATTGTCTTATGTTTTGTTTTCAATTATTTTGATAATTCATTTAATAATTTGGTCAAATTGGTGCATACAAGTTCTACATTTTTCTTTTTACAATTCGAAAGTACTCCCCCAAAAAAGAATAAAATAAAACAAACTCACAGAAATTATATACACCAATTTAAATGAGACATTAAATGAATCACAAGGGACATTTCAAAAGTAATCCAGATGTGTCATTGAATTCCTTCATGCAGAAAAAAATTGAACCGATCAACATTCACTGGTGCTTGTTGAACGTTTATAAAGCTGTTGCAGTTGATGTTAGCACAGATGGGTTCGTTGATTTCAGAGTGGCAACAAAGATGCGAGTGACAAAGCGTACTCTGCACTTTAACAACCGAGGTATCAAAACAAGCTGGGAAAAAAGTGCATTGAGATTAGTGGTGACTATGTAGAAAAATAAATTCTGGAGCACTAAATGTCACTCGTTTTAATGGTACCACTCCCATTTTCGTGGTTCTTTAACATTTTAAAATTTCGAAAATTGAAAAATAAGTTTTATCAGAAAAAACATTTGTATTATTTAATGCCTGAATGAAAACATGCTGCCTAAATACATGTGCATATATACTAGCAGAAAAATCTTGCATCGATTTTGAATTGAATGAGTAATCCTATATCTTCTTATTCTCAGCCCATGAATCTTTAACATTTCCATACATAATTTAAAATTTAACGGTTGAAAAGACCAGACAAGTGCAAAATTTATTTTAATAAACATACCTATTTATTAAATTAAATTTTTTTTTCTTTTCAAATTTTCGAATTTTTGAATATTAAAATATTCCTTGTCAGAAAAAACAAAAACAAAAAAAAAACAATTGGAGTTTAATAATAACAATAAATGTTTATAAAATTTGTACTCGTCTGGTCTTTTCAGCCGTTAAATTCTGAATATATTTCTGAGACAGTGGATTTCCTATTATATTTCCATAAATATTTTTAATTTTTGTACTTTTCAAGTGATGAATAAAATTTAAAAAAAAAAAAAAAGACATTATTTTTCCTTTTCAGCAAGTGTCAAGCATGAGCACATACAATAATAATGTTTGATCAAAATGAAATATATTTATCCAAATACCCTAGATGACAATTTCAGAATATATACGATTATGAGAGTTCATCTCCAAAACCCGAGCAGGAATTTGAACGTTTTTTATACAAATGGTCACCATGAGTCAGTTGGGTCGGCTAATTCCAACAAGTTCACCACGTCCCAAACACTGGCTGATCAGGCACTGTGATTCAAGGCTGCTTCCATTATGAGTGCAAGCTATTTGTGGTTCCAGCGACAGACCCTGTAATGGTGAGGGCCCAGTATCGGTTCAGCATTCAGATCGGTAAATTCATTTATTTATTTTGTAAATTGTTTATAAACAATTGATTGTATATAAATCTATAGATGGAACTTTGACAAATACATTTCAAGATCAGTATGGACCTGAAACTAATGGCAACTCTACATTTCTCAAAGCTCTCAAATTGGGGCCTAAGTCTCACCACAGAATGCAAACAAATCTTGTGGAAGCCTTGGTACACAAGTCAATTTATAACTGATATTTTCATGCCATTAATTTTGGTCTTGTTTAATTGCTTTATGGTATATAAAGCAAATGGATTATTTAATATTAAAACATTACCTAAACAATTCATGGAACACTAGCAAGACTTGTGTATCGGCATTACTGAAGAAAACTGAAAACCCAAGAAACTCCTGTTACCAACCCTGAACCCATATTTTTACTTTTTTAAGTTACAAATATTACAAATCTGTATGAATATAAGAAAAATAAAATCCGATTCATTAGAAACATAAAATTAAAGTTAGTAAAACAAAACACTAATATCATAAGAACAAGAAATAAAAAATACTGGTTTTAAATATGTAAGTATCGTAGATGATCCCTCATATTGTGACCACTGATGTCAGAGACACTACGCAACATTTTTTTTACAAAATATTAGCATTTTTAATGACGAAGATTCATTTAGTTAGTCTTATTAATAGCAACGATTTATTTTAGTATAGCCGCACCTACCTGTCTTTGCATAGCTTATTAAATAAATCTTTAGGAATACTGAAAAAAAAGTCGATTTGTTAGAAATATTTTAAAACAGATCTTTTTCTTTTTTGTGCGTATATGCTTCTGAAGTGTCTTATATGGAAAAATACCAACATATTAAGATAATCTTAACAGTAGCCGCTTGTAGCAATATAGGGAAAACATTGCAATTAGCCGATAGAAAGCAAATTATAATCTTATATAAAAATTAACGCAATAAAAAAAATTAATATTAACATAAATGCATTTATTTATGAAAGAGTAATATAGAAAATTTCTTATCAATGTTCTAACCTATTTTTAAACTTGTAATTAGCGACAATGTTTCTGATTAAATAATTTTTCCCGGTGTAAAGAAGGACAGTGGGAATAGATGTGATCACGAGAGTAAGTTCACCTCCCATTCTAAATAAATACTTTGTCTCTTTCACTTCTGTTAAGTCTATTTCTCTCCTGTTTTAATATATTGAAATAATGGAAATCATACACCTCTTGATATAACAGATAACACTCGAATTATCTGAAGAAAAATTTAAAAAAAAAAAAAAAAATGCTCCAACTTACCTTGACCTCCAAAGAATTATTTTTTAATTTTACATATTATTGAGCCAGGATAATGCCAATCAAAAAAAAAACTACCAACTTTGTGGGTGTATGTTTTATAGTTTTATTGTTTTAGACAGACATACAAACACACAAGCAACTGCTTATTATACAATAGAAGACAAGTTGCTGTTTAACTGACATGTGGAAAATGATTCATACCTTTTCCTAATGATATTAGAGTATGTAAGCACATTCAAGAGATCAAACTGGATTTTAACTCAGTGTAGCCAATTCCATAGTCCATGTCCATTATACTACTTATGACTCCAGTCAAATCTGGCTTATTAGATAATCCATACATACATATTAAATAACCTTGAGTTACAATAAGAGTTCGGCCAAGATTGATCAGAGTAGTTTAAAGTAAAAAAGAAAAATGAAATGTGGTTAATACATAACCTTGTTATTATAATTGGTTTTAATCTTCTTTGGGGGATTGTATAGTATCATAATATTTTATCCATTTCTACATTCTCTCTCTCCTAGCCAGATTACATGATGACTGGTACTATCAATAATATATATATATATATATATATATATATATTTATTAAAGTTTTTAGCCTGTTGACTTAGAATGAATGCTTTATTTCAATTAATGGTTGATATGATTAAATTTGTGCTCATTTTTGCATGAAATACTAATCCCTATTAATTCCTAACTGAGTACTGAAAAAATGCCATAATACCTAGTTTGCTGCACCTTATAATAAAAAAGATCCATACAAAATTTCAGTCAGATCAGCCAATAGTTCATGAGAAAATCTAACAGACCGAGAGTAAGAAAAATATACTGTATAGTATACACACACACACACACACACACACACACACACACACACACACACACACACACACACCTTAATGCATGTCCCTGGCTGATAAAAAAGAACTTGTGTGCACTCTTGCTCAAATTTTGTTGTGTTTTTTATAGAAAATAATACTTGCAAATGAGGGTCATTCCAAAAATAAGCCCTATTTTTTAACTAAAAAACTAAAACCATATGTTAAAAAACGGTATCGTTAAAACCAGCGACCTTTTGTACTCCAGAATTTAGTGTTCTACATAGTCACCGCCATTCTCAATTGCACTTTTGCCAGCTTCTTTTAATGCTTCGGTCATAAAAGTCTAGAGCACGCTTTGTCATTCTCACACCTGCCAACACTCTGAAATTAACAAACCTATCTGCTAACTGTGCTGACATCAACTGTATTGACTTTGTAAACATTCAACATGCGCCAGTGAATGTTTATCAGTTTAATTTTTTCTCCATGGAAAAATTTGACAATGCATCTTTGCTTCTGACGCACATCTATGACAGGTTGCTTTCTTAGAGTCTCACACTGTCAATATCTGCAGCAGAGAGATGAAACTTTCAGGTCATGAATACATAAGTTCAATCGTCATAATACAATTTGTAATCCTCTTCGATCCATTTGGGTATAATAAAAAATAGGAGGCATTACTTTTGGAACATCCCTCGTATATATTCAAAAGCATTCAATCATGGAAAATACTAAAAAGAAATCAAATCTTATTAAACAAATCTATATAGATAAAACAATAGATGTGTCTGAAAATATTTAACCGATAAACTCTTAAACATTAAAATTAACAGGAAATAGTAATCATACACCAAGGATTGTTTATAATGAGTAAAATCTTTATTTGGACGGATGACTAACATGTACAGACATATCGGCAAGTTAAAATGAAAAATGTTCGTTTCAACATGCCAATTCATTCATAGCTTAAAGTGGTTTAATTTGAAATCTTTCTCATCTATCTGTTGATAGCTCAAATGGTAGGGAACGTGGCTGGAGCACTAAATGTTTTCTAGTTGATTTTTTTTTTTTACTTTTGAAATCAGTACTATATATTAGGTACAATATAATATTCAATAGAGAATCGTCTCTGTAACAACACGAAATCTGCATGAACTAAAATGTATTTAAGTGTATTTTATGACTGGGCAAGGTCGCCCCCTCCCTCTCCTCTAATTCTTAAATAATCATGATTTTTGCAATATTAAGTTTGCTAAAATTAAAAGCAACATGGATTTGTTGCATCAAGTTCACAAAAGTTTAATAAAAGAAACAATATTTATATTGTAAATGATAGAAATATATGTATACGTGAATAAATAAATTTTAATCATGTGTTTAAACTTTATGGATGCTAAATTGTCAAAAGCTTAAACAATCTAACATGTATTTATGACTTAGTAGCCCCGAATTTTCACTTTAATTATTAATAATGCATCACCCACCATATTCCTTCAACTTTGCACCAACAGATTATATCTTTAGAAGTTTTCTTTCATCCGAGTAGATTAAGACTTACTTAAAAAGAAATTGAAAATGAGATAGTTTTCTTTTGCAGTTAAAACCCCACTGTCACTTATAAAATTGAAACAATTTATCCAAGACACAACTAATTAGAATTAAAGATGTTTTTAATGGAAATTGCTTGAGACAAGACATGAAGCCACTTGATGTAAGGAGTTAAAAAAAAAAATAAAAAATACTGCTTCAAGATAAAAAAAAAAATAGCCAACAAGTGTTAGGATAGATTCTGACCCCCCCCCAAAAAAAAAAATTCTTTCCCCTGTGTCAGAAACATACCTCTTGAATACAGGGTGACAAAAAAAAAAAAAAGCTAAATGGAGGCCATCTAGAACATATACTGTAGAACGGAGAAAAAAAGGCCAAAGACCATAGTGTTTTGATGTGATGTTTTGAATATAATAAAAAGTTATGACCAAAGTTTTATTTCATTCTGACAAAACACTAAGAAACGGGGCCTAATTGAAACCAGTTTTTTTTTTTTTTTGGGGGGGGGGGGTCACCCTGTATGAGGACTCCAAACATCAGAAAATAAATCAAAATCATCAACTATTAGAAACATAAGCATTAAACCCAACCTTCTGTCATTTTCTCTCGCACTTCCAGTGTACTACATGACAATATCACATCTGCCAACACATTTATCTCTAAAGGTTAAGATTTCAAACTATTCCCTTTTACATGATTAAATTCAACATGAATTAAAAAGCGAGGAGGGAAGGTTGGTGCCAGTGCCAATATGTTGAGATATTTTTTAACCAGGCAAGCAAAGTAGCATTTCATTTGCCCCCCCCCCCTCCCCACAACTGAACATTTGGTCTTTTGAATTCTATATCAGATAGCAAAGTTTATAATTTTTTCAAAGGAAGAAGGAAACTAGAACATAGTGAATATTGAGTGACAAAATAACTTTCCTTTGCCCCAAGAGTATTTCCACTTCACTTATATCAATCGGTTACAACTTACTTATTTACACACGCACACAGATGGAGGGGATTTATTTTACTTAGTTTAGATTCCTATTTTACAAATCCATATATCAAATTCCTTTTAAGAAAAATTAGATACAGAATTATGGATGGAGACCCAGGTTTTCATTATTTTTATTTATTTATTTATTGTTGTAGTTGTTTTAAATAAAGTATTTAATAATTGGATTAAATAACCAACTAATTGTCCTTACCCAGAATTGGAAACGGCATTAACCCTACGTGGGTATAACCGGCTTCCTCCAAAGGAGGAAGTTTGATGGGAGTATAAAATTCACTAGCGGTCCCCAGTCGCATGTATGACAACGTTGGGTTTTTCCAACTCTTGCAAGGACGTGTCGACGTCCTCTTAACATACAGCATCTGGAATTCCCAAATTGGTCACCCATCTGGTACTGATCAGGCTCAATGTTGCTTAACTTTGGTAATCTAACGAGAACTGATGTGTCAATGTAATTATGCCGGGAATCTTAACTTTCATTTTCGTTTTGTTTCTTTTATTATTTTTTTTTTAATAGGATTTTTAAAAAAGCAAAATAAAAAAAAAAACGAGAAAAACAGAAAAAATATCAAGAACTGGTTGAATAATGTAGAGAAAATGGATGGAAGATCCACTATGAACTTAAGTTGGTAACAAAGATTTTGTGGGTTAATGACTATGCAGAGCACTGAAAAAAAAAATAGGTATAATGGGAGCAACGAGGGTTCCTGCTTTCAAGGAAAGAAAAAATTGGTTAAAAAGATCATAACCTACCAAAGAATTTAGTAAAAAATGTGGCTAAGGACGAATTCAAAAGTAACTTTTTTTTCTTGTATCCTTCATACACATAGGTGATAACTTTCAAAATGATCTGGCATGTCTGGAGTCGGGTCAGGGTTGCTGTGTGAGCTGATAGGAAGTAAACCCCAAAAATCGTCAATGAAGGTAATGCATAGTAATTGTCTGTATTTTTGAGATGAGGTGTTTTCATTGATTGAGATTGTCAGACTGACTTCCTCATCTTGGTTATCGTCACAACGTTTCGGCCGTTTTGCCCTCCGGCCTTCATCAGGTGTTTTGTATCAATCTGGGGAACCGTTTGTTAGGAGTCTCGAACCCAACCCTTTATTATTATTATGGGGTTACCGTGTTCGGACTCCAGCTAGGCTCTAGGACATAGTTGCTGAGTCTCTGTTTTGAATGTTACTTTTTACTGCCTTCATTCAGGATTGAACTCAGCACCTTTCGGTAACTGTAAACTTTGATACAACGTTTAGGATCACACGGCCATATGCCACTCAATCAAGGTAATGCATCACTGAAAACCTTCTTTAAGGCATATGAAGATAATATTTCACGATTAAAGTAATAAAGAAAATTCAATTTAAAACTAGCTGTCCCTATCCAACGTTGTCCATGAGAAGTTTTACCTTCATTTCGTTTTTTTTTTGTTTTTTTTTACCAAGCTTTTCTTTGAAATAGGATTTTGAAGGTAACAGATAAAAAAAAATATTTATGGATAAGTAGCTGTATCTACCCAACATTGCCCCCGGATTAATTTTTTTTACATTTTCATTAAATATAATTTTTAAAGTAATTGATGAAAAAAAATCTACAGCCTATCTCCACCTAGCATTACCAGGAAATTTTTACTTTCATTTTTTTTTTTTTTTTTTTTTTTTTTCAATTTTTTCAATAGGGTTCTAAAAGTAATCGATAACAAACTGAAAGTATTATAAATCATTTTAAAGAAAATGTTTCTACACAACAAAAAATTAATTGGCATGAACCAGCTTTCAGTAATAGTTAAATTAAAGGAGCAGATAAAAATTTGTGTGTTTCACTTGTGCAGCAAACACATTACATTGTACTGACATTTAGAAATAAATTTGTTATTAAATAGCTATCTCAACCTGGCATTGCATGGAATGTACTGAAGTTCGGGGGTGGGGGGTCTATTTGTTTGCACATTTTTTAAACTTATATAGAACAATAGAATTCTAAGCATTAAAGGAGACGATTGTTTTAATATTCTTCTATTTAACATGAGTTATTCCCCTTGCTAATTTTGATTTTTCTGTCATGATTGAAAAATGTTTTCATATCACTTGTTGCTCACGTAAGACAACACTTTTTAAATAAACTTTAGCAAAGTACACCATTGTAGTGCCAACAACATGGTACAACAATAAAAAAAAATGAAAATTGGCTAGTCAGAATCAAAGCTTGATACGTTATCTTAAATGCTATTCAGGTCCAACTTTTAAAATTTTGCAGACTTTGCATTTTTGTGTTAGATGAAAAGTTTGGAGTGCTACTTGATACGAGTACATAAACATACACTTTCCCAACTAACCTATCTCTGGCCAAGTTTTTTTTTATTATCCCTCTTTTTCTCAAATCTATTTTCACTTCCTCCCATGTTGACATTCCCATGTAAACTGAACCGACTACCTTATCTGTTCTACAACTACTAACCCAAGAACTCTTATCCATTCTTTCAACATGGCCATACCATCAGAGTTTCCTGTTCTGCACACATCTTATACTGTGCAGATTTAACCTTCCTCTGTGGTCATCAAATGTAAGACTCACATAAAACATCCATCACATTTCCATATCAATTCTTTCCATGCAACACATGTCCTCAACTCTCACTGATGTTTGCATTTTCTCAGTACTCATCTGTGAGGATGAAGTCGAAATGCAACTTAAATACCTGTTTTATTAGTGTTATTAACTAATCTCTAATAATGTACTAACTTCATTCGAAGAATTAAAGGGAATTATGCTGTGAGTATATTTTGAATTAATTTCTAAGTGAACTGTCATATAAGAGAATGAAAAATAGACATTGCACATTGTGTGTGTGTGTGTGTGTGTGTGTGTGTGTGTGTGTGTGTGTGTGTGTGTGTGTGTGTGTGATGGTGGGTTCAAAAGATGTAACTATTTAAAATAGAGCAAACTAAAAATTTAAGTAAAGACGTAAGTTTTTGTTTTTATTTACACAGTGAATCTTTTAAACAGAAACTCTTGATCGTTGAAATAAAATGACATCTTTAACATGATGAAATCTGCTTGATGAATGACAAACAGCTGAAACTAACCCTGACCATGAAATGTAGAATGTGAAGACATCTTACTACCAAATATGTTCAGTTTTCTTGGTGGCCGAAAATTCAACCATATTTTTTTTATTTTATTTTAATTTCTTTTTGTAATTTTTGTTTTTCACATTATGAAAAGGAAATTGGAAAATCCACTAATCACATATACCCTAGAGTAAACATCTATAAAAAAAAGGGGGGGGGTTATAACTTATAATCTTAAACGGCATTAAATAAAATATCTATTGACAAATTGGCGCTAATCAATTAAAATTTGATAATTTTTTAAAAAATTTTTATAGAAATAAAACGGAAAGTAATTATTGAAAAATATTTTTTAAATATATATTATAAAATTCTAGAAAGACAAAAAAATTTAAATTTTCCTTATTTCATCCATTTTACTGCCTTAAGGTCGGTTTTAATATGAGGGGAAATCCAGCACTGAAAAAAGACTTCTCGAATTGGAAAAAAAAAAAAAATTTCTCCCCCTCATGAAGAAACAAAAAATCTTCATGATTATTGATCAAATAATTTTATTTTTATAAAGAAGCATTTTTAAGCAATTAATAGGGATTCGTAGGCCGATTCTAACCTTTTGATGAAGAGCTATTGTATGAGAGAGTAAACCAGTGATTAATTTTAGTTTTTTCAATGCCCTTGGCCCTTCAACATGTTAAGAATGACTTTCTAAAATCTCAAAAGTTTGAATTTAGAATTATCTCCCTTGTCTTTAGAAAAATGATATTGAGATCAATCATCATTTAGCTAGAAAATTGGATTTTTTAAAAATAAAACTTCACTTGCACCATTATTTTCGTTTCTTGCTTGCCAGCCGACCTAAACCAACTTTTTATTAAGGTATATGTCTGTCCACTAACTAACAAAGCAACTTTCAACTAGTCAATTTTCACTTGTTATTGCTTACTTTGCTACAATATAAAAAATTACAACTGTTAATATGGAACATTTTTAAATAACAGCTTAAAAATATAAATCGACTTGGGATATAACGCATTTTATACTGAAGAATATAATAGTAGTTGCAAAAAGGTTTATAAAAAAAAAATTTTTTTTTTAAACTAAAACGATCTTATTGTATCCTGAACAACCTCAGATAAATACAGCCAAGATTTTATTTGAGAAAGTCTTTCAATAAAAATGAAATATCATCCATGCACACAAGTTTTATTTCATTTCTTTGAATTTGTGAAGTTATTCACTTTTTTTCACTTCAGATTTAATTAAAATTATTTTTTCTACAAATATTTCTATGAATTTATTTCATTTAAAGTAGATCTGGAAGAAGTAAATTTATTTAATGCCATCTAAGACATTTTTAAAAGCAATTAAAAAAAATCATTTAAAAGTTGATAATTTTTTCTTTTTTTTTTATAAATGCTGAGATGAAAAGTAATTATTGAAAAAGATTTTTTTTTTAAATATGATAAAGTTCTATTTTTTTTTTTAAGTTAAATTTTTCCTTATTTTATCCATTTTATTGCCTCCCCACAAGGTTGGTTTTCATGTAAGAGGAAATCCAGCACTGAAAAAAGAGACTCCTTGAATTGGAAAAAATGAAAATTTCAGTTCAACAAGATTTCTCCTTCAATGACTGAGGGCAGAGCAGATGAAGTGTTGCAGATCAGATACTACACTTTGGACTATTTGCAAAAAATAAAAATTACAGTTACAAATTAAAAAAAGATTTGTAAGAAAAATTTTGTAAGAAAAAAATTTGTAAAAATAAAAAAGGATGTGTGTAAAATAAAAAAGGATGTGTGTAAAATAAAAAAGGATGTGTGTAAAATAAAAAAGGATGTGTGTAAAATAAAAAAGGATGTGTGTAAAATAAAAAAGGATGTGTGTAAAATAAAAAAGGATGTGTGTAAAATAAAAAAGGATGTGTGTAAAATAAAAAAGGATGTGTGTAAAATAAAAAAGGATGTGTGTAAAATAAAAAAGGATGTGTGTAAAATAAAAAAGGATGTGTGTAAAATAAAAAAGGATGTGTGTAAAATAAAAAAGGATGTGTGTAAAATAAAAAAGGATGTGTGTAAAATAAAGGATGTGTGTAAAATAAAGGATGTGTGTAAAATAAAAAAGGATGTGTGTAAAATAAAGGATGTGTGTAAAATAAAGGATGTGTGTAAAATAAAGGATGTGTGTAAAATAAAGGATAAGTGTAAAATAAAGGATGTGTGTAAAATAAAGGATGTGTGTAAAATAAAGGGATGTGTGTAAAAAAAGGGATGTGTGTAAAAAAAAGGGATGTGTGTAAAAAAAGGGATGTGTGTAAAAAAAGGGATGTGTGTAAAAAAAAGGGACGTGTGTAAAAAAAAGGGACGTGTGTAAAAAAAAGGGACGTGTGTAAAAAAAAGGGACGTGTGTAAAAAAAAGGGACGTGTGTAAAAAAAAGGGACGTGTGTAAAAAAAAGGGACGTGTGTAAAAAAAAGGGACGTGTGTAAAAAAAAAGGGACGTGTGTAAAAAAAAAGGGACGTGTGTAAAAAAAAAGGGACGTGTGTAAAAAAAGGGACGTGTGTAAAAAAATGGGACGTGTGTAAAAAAATGGGACGTGTGTAAAAAAATGGGACGTGTGTAAAAAAATGGGACGTGTGTAAAAAAATGGGACGTGTGTAAAAAAATGGGACGTGTGTAAAAAAATGGGACGTGTGTAAAAAAAGGGACGTGTGTAAAAAAAAGGGACGTGTGTAAAAAAAGGGATGTGTGTAAAAAAAGGGATGTGTGTAAAAAAAAGGGATGTGTGTAAAAAAAAAGGGATGTGTGTAAAAAAAAGGGATGTGTGTAAAAAAAAAGGGATGTGTGTAAAAAAAGGATGTGTGTAAAAAAAAGGGATGTGTGTAAAAAAAAATGGATGTGTGTAAAAAAAAGGAATGTGTGTAAAAAAAAGGGATGTGTGTAAAAAAAAGGGATGTGTAAAAAAAAAGGATGTGTGTAATAAAAAAGGATGTGTGTATATAAAAAAGGATGTGTGTGTATATAAAAAAGGATGTGTGTGTATATAAAAAAGGATGTGTGTGTATATAAAAAAGGATGTGTGTGTATATAAAAAAGGATGTGTGTGTGTATATAAAAAAGGATGTGTGTGTATATAAAAAAGGATGTGTGTGTATATAAAAAAGGATGTGCGTGTATATAAAAAAGGATGTGTGTGTATATAAAAAAGGATGTGTGTGTATATAAAAAAGGATGTGTGTGCATATAAAAAAGGATGTGTGTGTATATAAAAAAGGATGTGTGTGTATATAAAAAAGGATGTGTGTGTATATAAAAAAGGATGTGTGTGTATATAAAAAAGGATGTGTGTGTATATAAAAAAGGATGTGTGTGTATATAAAAAAGGATGTGTGTGTATATAAAAAAGGATGTGTGTGTATATAAAAAAGGATGTGTGTGTATATAAAAAAGGATGTGTGTGTATATAAAAAAGGATGTGTGTGTATATAAAAAAGGATGTGTGTGTATATAAAAAAGGATGTGTGTATAAAAAAAGGATGTGTGTATATAAAAACGATGTGCGTAAAAAAGGATGTGCGTAAAAAAAAAAAAACCTGGATTTGTAAAAAAAAAAAAAAAAAAAAAAAAAAAAAAAGGATTTGATTTGTAGAAAAAAAAGATTTGTAAAACAAAAAAAAAATGGATTTGTAAAAAATTTAAAAAAAAAAAGTATAGTAATCAAGAATGAAAATAAAATTTCTTCCAGATGTTAACGCTTATCTAATTTGTATAGTCCAAGTGACCAGTCAAAATGTAGATGTAGTCATAGCTGCAAGTAATAAAATTGGTTTCCACAATGACTTTATTCATATCGCACCCAGTTGAGAATATAACCTGGGTCATGCCAAAACAGCTGAGTTCAGATGCAGAAAGAGAAAAAGAGGAAAACATTGTTTACAGGCACAAGCGGTTGAATAATAGCAAATTGCAAAGAGAAAACTAACAGAATTATTCTACTTCAATTGTTTGCCATAAAAGTTTAAGTTACAATTCCAATGGCAAGAGTTGGTGACAGATACAGTAAGAATTTGCTTTCTATGTTAAAAATATAAAGTATTTTTCCTGAACACTGAATCTGAACATTGTTTCATAGAAAGCTTGCACAGAAACATGGTGCAATATTTCAAGGACAATATATGCGTTGTTAGAATCCAATTAAAATATGTACTGATTATAAAATGATAAAGCATTCTTTATATTAAAAGAAAAACATTAAGCTTTAAAAATAAAGATGGAACGCTTTTTGAACAATAAAAATAACGGTCAACTCAGAAATGTAAATTTAAATATAATAATAAAGGATGGATACAGTGAAATCAAGCTTATATTAAACTACAAATAACACAAAAAGCCAAGTCAATTATGACGTCATCCAACCCATCAACATCTAAGTATCGATGAAGAAAACAAAATAAAAAAATTGCTCTCATGATGTTTAAGCAAGTAAATATAGACCTATCTAAAGAAGTAGAGGGTTATTATATACAGGGTCAAAACGATAAAATCGTCGCCCTAGAAAAGATAACATGATTCAGTTTCCATTTGATGAAAACCAGTTTTTTTTGTTTTGTTTTTTTGTTGTTGTTGCAGGCCATCTACTAGTTGGCCAGTTGTGTACAAACCCCAAGAGCAATAGAAGCCTTCTATCATGTCTGAAAGTGACACAATGTTCAATGAGTGAGATCAGAAATGCGCCGCTGTACAACTCATGCTCTTTACTGATCCAAGTTATGACAACAGGACCATTGCCAGCCCCCTCAAAATTCAAATCCGGATGGTTGAATGCTTGAGGACAGTTTAACAAAGTTTCTGGCCACGGTCTTTGGTATGGTTTCAAGTAAGGGTCACATCATGTCACCACACATCTGCAGTGGGCTTGAAGGTCAACACTAAAGTGCACCTAGATGTGCTGAAGAGAGTGGTTATACCCTGCAATCAGGTGATCGCTGGCAGACCCTGGGTCTGGCAGCAAGATTTGGCACCAACCCACAAGTCCAAAGAGCTTGGCTTCAGAAGGAGTGCTACAACTTTGTACCCTTCTCTCATTGCCCCCCTCCTCCTTCCCAAACCTGAACCCGCCGCACTACTTTGTTTGGTCATACATTGAGAACATCACTAACATGACCTCCCACAACACCAAAACCAGCCTGATCGCCGCCATCCGCCGATTATTCACCGAGCTCCCACCAGCACTTGTGGAAAAAGCATGCTCCCAGTTTCAGACCCGTATTAAAGCGGTGATTGAGGCTGAAGGCGGCTACATTGAATTGATGTCAGCTTTACAACATAATCAAATTACCTGAATTGATTTTTTTCAATAAAAGTTTTAAAATGAAGCTGAAGTGTTGTTTTCTTTAGGGTGACAAATTTATCCTGCCACCCTATATAAATTAGCAATTTACATGAAAAATTTTTCAATGCTTTTAAGCATTTTAATGGCATACATAGAAAGAGCTTGATTTAAGAATCTTTTTAAATTGGATCAAAAATAACGAAGTTTGAGTTATTTTTGTGCCTCGCACGTTTGGATATATGGTTTTTCAGACCATATGCGTTTTATCACATTTTTATACTATTTTTTCAGTAAAAATGCTATATCTTTGTAAAAACAAAAGATAAAACAATGAAAGTTGGCATATAAGTTTACTTTTGTGCAAGAAATCAGAATATGGCACTGAAAATCTCCAGAAATTAATGATTTCCAACTAATCTGTAATAAATGCACATAAATATGTTGCAATACCATAAAAATTCCATGTATCCATTAAAAAAGAAAAGCTAGAGGACGTAAAGTTGAATTGTAATGCATTTGATATATTAGAAAAAAATCCAATACTATGATTGTTTAGAAATTAATTTATTGCAAAATTTGTTTTGTATCATTGTAGATACGTACCTACTAAATCGCCCCCCCACCATATGTGATTCTCCTTTTTTTTTTTTTTTTTAGCCAATTACATATGAACACTAAAAAACTTGGTAGAAATTATATATCTTGTTCTTTTACATAAAAGGAATCGAGAGAGAATTCCAAATGGACATGGAAACAGCTGGTCAGATTTTTTTTAAACTACACACGAAGGTTCTTGATGTGTCTGGGAATGTTCTTATGCAGGTTTTGTATAGAAATGTATCTGATAATTATTGAGAATCGCTAATTGAAAAATTCCAATTAAAGAAGGCAGTTTGATTTTGACGAAAGTTAACACTTTCATCGACCCTAATATTACAAGTGCATTTGATATGTTTTATCATTACACAAGCAGAAAGGCACAGCTATAAAATCAACTGTCGATTTTTTTATAAGAAAGAGGTACATTCAAAATGAATGTTTCTGTTTAGAGCACATGTGAACCACGATTTTAATCTTTAAGTGAAGCCATTATTTACAGATAATTTAATAAAAATCAACAGTAGATTCTCTCCAGTGCAATGTAGACTACAATGTATTGGGAACTGTCACTACACATGTGAAGCTTCCTCCCTGTACACTGTGGCAGGCATGGGGTGAGGTTCTTAACTAGAGCAGGCAGACAATCAATCTGATTAAAAATGGGCGATTTCACTGATTTTGATGGCAATAAAAGTATGGGAGGGTGGAACATTTATCGATCTTCATTCAATCCCAGACAACGTCAGATCTCCCTGCTAGTATATAATATATATAAAAATTTTATGTAAAATGACTTTCAGGTCATTCTAACATTTTAGAGCAGTTAACCAATTTTTTTTTCTATGAAAATAAATCCTGTGCGTTTATTTGAAAAAAATTTTTTTTAACAATTGTGATTTTAAAAGGGTCTCTGTAGGAGGAGGATGAGGAAGCTTGCCACTCGGACTTTGGGTTAGTGGTAAGGTTAAGAGTAATTTCGTGCGAGCATCCTGAAAACTTGGCAACAAAAAAAAAAAAAAAAAAAAAAATCAATTATTTTAAAGTGGAGGATTAGTTGCATATATAAATTTAATATAAAATAATCCATCATTTCCAAGTCATTTTAGCATTTTATGGCAGTTAATTTATTTTTCTATGATAAAAATCTTGTGCTTTTTTTAAGGGGGCATAGGGTCATTTTTTGTTTTTAGATGATTATGTGTGATCTTAAGACTATGATGGGGAGGGGACTTGCCACTCGTCCTTAGGGTTAGTGGTAGGGTTATGGAAGGGTTTTTTTTTTTATTTTGAAGTAGGTATCATTCAGACAGAGTTAGTGGTAGGATTAAAGGAGATTTTTAAGATGGGACTTGTCACTCAGGTTAATGTTATGACAGGTTCAAGAAAGGCACTTGAGGGGGGGGGTCTGTCATTTAGACCTAAATTTAGTAGTAGTGTAATATGTAACTTTTCAAATCGAAAAAAAAAATTTAAAAAAAAAAAAAAAATTGCATCTCAGGCTTCAACAATATTAACTTCTCCATTCAAAGATTTTCCTGTCATTTTATATTTGAGTTGATACATATATCAAAGGAATGGGTCGAAATATTCTTCATTAAAAAATAAGCTTAGATTGTATATATACGAGGGACTTCCCAAAAGTAATGCCTCCTATTTTTTTTTTTATTCTGCCCAAATGGATCAGAAGGGATTGCAAATTGCATTGAACTGAACATATGCATTTATGACTTGATTCATCTTTGTGCAGATATTGATGGTGTGAGATTCTGAGAAAGCAGCCCCTGTCATGGACGTGCATCAGAAGCAGAGATGCTTTATTGAATTCCTGGCAAAAGTGCATTGAGAATAGTGATGACTATGTACAAAAATAAATTCTGAAGCACAAAACGTCACTAGTTTTAACGAGTACCACCCCCATCTTCGTAGCTCTTAAATTTTTGAAGTTAAAGAAAATAGGAGGCTTTACTTTTGAGACAACCCTCGGATGTACTACTTTCCTTTGATGTAAATAGGTGTGCAACAGCAGAGATTAGCTCCTCCAGCCAATCAGAAGCTCTGGCGTAGGAACACAAACTGTTTGACTTCTTACAGCACCCATGTAATTTTGTTCACCATTTGCAGCAATTGGGGCACAGAACCGAACAGGTTGCATGCTACACCTTATAAATACTGTTAGTCATTTTAATTCATTTTCCAGCATAATTCAATTAAAGTTTTTTGGGGTTTTTTTTAATTTAAAACTACGTTGGCATCTGTTAATTAAATTTTGGAGTCAGATAAACTTCCTATTCCAGCCTCTCATTACATTCATTTAATTATAATGGGAGAATAATCATTCCCATTATAAGCCCTTTCCAAATAGTCTCGTTATTGGTAAGTCACAATTGAACATTAGAGCATTAATAACAGTCTCTTTTCATTGAGTCTTGCCTCCAGAAGTTTTAGTTATCTGCTGTCAACACAGAAATATAAACAATTCACATGAGACTTTCTTCATAATGGTCACATAGTACAATTAAGATAGACCACAGGGAAACTGTAAAGTGCTTCCTTTAAGTGAAATGTAGAAGGAAGGGGGGGGGGGCATCATATGCAGAGTTGGTTACATAATTTATTACAGCATATGGTTTTGATTATTTTTTTATATTACTAGCTGTCCTGACCCGGCGTTGCCTGGTAATGTATTTTCTTGCAATTTATTTCATTTTCTTTTTTTAATGATACCTTCCTTTATATTATTTTGTTCCAAATAAATGGAAATAACTATTAAAAAATATAGAATTATGCCTTCGCCGCCTCCCTTAATTTTTATTTATTTTTTAAGATGATAACCATTTGAAAATATCCGAGCCGGATAAAGTATGTTCTGGAAGTAAATAATTCAAATTACATTTTCTGCTTCTTAACAATATGTTGAAATAATCCATAGGAAAACTGAAATCAGAATCAAATATTGTTTTTTGTCGGAAGAAAGCTATCGACGACAAAGAAACAATATTAAAAACTATTTTATTTTATAGTATTAGATCAGATTAGCTGTTGCTGCTAATTTTTTATATTTATTGAATTAAAAGTAATTCTACATACATATGCAAAACCAGTGATAAAGGTGTGTGCGCTTATATTAAGGTTATCATAGCCCCCCCCCACCCACCCACCTTTAATGTTTTGCACGTGTCTTTGTCCTACTAAAAATCCTTTGAACTCGCCTTACTGTATTGTACTGAAACAGCATTCATTCTATGCAAAGTGAACCAGCTTCCTCTGGAGGAGGAAGTTTCATGGTAGTATGAAATTCACAAGCAGTCCTCAGTTGCAGGTCTTGAACTCACCTTCCTCTTTCTTGAGATTTGTGTTGTGGATAAAGTACTTGATAAAATTCAGTTGTAAGTTACACTCTTCAGGAGGTTGAAGGTCCAATCCTCAGTGCGGACAACACTCGAAATACAATTGTGAATTATTTGGGACTTCTACTCAGTCATGGCTGACAGAATGAGAGCATGCTACCTTTGTGGATAAAATAAAGGATTCTGTTCGAAATTCTGTGCAGACTCTAGAGTTTAATAAGATACAACTGAAGAAACTTAACCATATCCTTTTCCTGCATAGTGTATACTTCACTTTCGATTCCCTTTCCCTTTTATTGGTCTTTTGCTTCTTTTTTCCTTTGTTTTCTGTCAGGTTTAAGTCTTAATATTCAGTCGAAAATTTCTAAAATCTACAACCACAGTCCTGTAAGGAAATCCCTATAATTTTTTTCTAAATGCTTATAATGCCTTTACTTTTGGTCAGATAGTTATAAAATTTGATAATATGATTGGAAAAACTTTGTTCTTAAACATTGTTATCATTTGTTTTAAAAATATTGTCTTTGAATAAATGGAGTTATTTTCAAAAGCAAACATGTTGGAAAACAATTTTTTTTAATAAAAAAAGTTCATCTAATTGTTATGAAAACTATAAGATAATAAAATAAGTGTCAGTATTGAGAAAGAAGTCTCATGAGAATGGTCAGAAATATTTTCCTTCCAAAGGGGAACTTTCAAACATATTTAAAAATAGATTTTAAAATGAATTATTTCACATTTCATGAATTAGAAATACAAACATCAGTTCCTGTCAACGCAGTTGCAGGTGATATAGGACGTTAAGAATGATCTGTCGCATGTAACTTGTTGGATTATTTATCAGTTGCATCACCATAAGACTTTTTTCATGACATCAAAAGTAGTAGCTAGTATTACTTTGTTTATACTAGTACCGTATGGAAGTTAAAATCATAAATGTGTGTATAGTTGTCATCCCATGAAAAACACGAGTTAGACACAAGGTTGGTTTTTAATATGGAGAAAACAAAAATGAATATCCTGGATTAGGACAAAAATAATTGCCTCAATCTAGAAGGATTTTTATCATTGACCGAGAACAGGAAAGATAAAGTGTATGTGTGATGACTGCAACACATCAAAGTATTGTTATCACCTTGCATTTTTTTTTTTTTTTTTTTTTTTAATTCAAACATGTGTAGAGAGATTGTGTCTTCAGTTCTGCCAATGACGTGCATGTTTGTACGACAGAGTGCAAAGCTCAAAAGCAACAGTTACATTGTTCTGGCAGACACCCATATGTTTGATGCCTCCAATTGGAGCACATTCTTTTGCACACAACTTCTTTGGTGACTTTGAAGACAAATGCAAACCATTCCTCCGGTTATTACAGATCAAATCAGTTTCAGATCTAATAGATTCGCATAAAGTACTTATAAACTTTTGTGCATCTTTTTTGAATTTTCTATGAAAGACGATTCTTTTCAAATGATGACTTACCATTCTGTACCGTTATATATTAGGGGCCCTATGCCAGTAGCGATTAAGTTAGCTAGTGTGAATTTTGATAATGATCACATTTACTGCATGTCAGGATAACCTTAATATGAAAGTAAGATTGTACCCAGAGACGGGAAACAAGAAGTTGAAGTGGAGGACACAAGTCAAACGCAGTAGATAAAATGGGTGCCAGTGGCATTCATCCTAGAAGTACTGAATTGGCTTCCCCAAATGAGAAAGTGACTAGGGAACATAAAATTCACAAGTGGTCCCCAGTCGTATGTCACAGGTTAAATGCGACAAATAAAAAGAGTCCAATGATATGGGGATATGACAAATGATTCCCGTTTTTGAGCAAGCAAAAAACTAAGGTTTTCAATCAGTTCTCTCCATGGAAGCATGCAAATGAGAAAGCCTTACAAAGCCAAATAAGTCTTCATACATACATAAATACTGATAATTTCAGCGAGTGTTACCAATGCTTCTGCCTATTGTAGTACCAATTTTTATGCTAGTAAGTTAAGGAAATAATTATTTAGTCACTCAAGTTCATTTTCTGTTAAAATCTTGAAGAAACTCAGCAAACATCTCCTCCTGTCTTTCCTGCACAAGTTTTATTTGTTTTAATTCTACAGACTAGACAAAACAATCATGAATCATCGATGACGAAAAAGAATTAAAAAGACCTTGTGCATGTGTGTATAAAGACTTATTTTGTTTATTAATTACTTATCAATGAAAAAATTACACTAACTTTTCTCTACAAAAACTATCAAGAAGATTCTTCTCCCAACCATTAACCTTTCATCACAATGTTCTTACTGCAGTCATATCAACAGAAACATTTCATTACACATAGACTACTCCACAAACAAATTCAGCAAACCTCATTCCAACACTTGAGTTTGTCAAATACAAGTCAGAGTATGCAAGTCAGCTTCTGGCCTGAAAAGTCACTTTCGGGCTCGCGGATATAGTTTGGGTATCATAAGACAATTCACACAACAACTACAGTGAGGATAGTGATGTACACGGAGATGGCTAGCCTTTGTCAAGACAAAGCAATTGCCATATACCGCTCATTTTTCAGCTAATTCTACATATAAAAGTTGCTTAGGAATCAGATCAGTCAATCTTACATGTTCACTTTCACCAAAAACAATACTGAAGTATTTCAGATCCATTGTTTATTAAATGACTCAAGGACTATCATTGTAATGTACTTTTACATTTTCTATACATTTAACATGTATCCGGTATCTGTCATAAATATTGTTGGTAAAAATGTTCCAACCTCCCGAGATGCTTTTGGCAAGTGACCCGAGTCTTACAAGGATGACAAAACGCATGGTTTGTATACTTTCACTTTAGTCTTAATTGAAATAACACATGGACTCCAAAGATGCCATTTCAAATTTCTAAACCAGTCATTTGTATCTCGAATTTAAGATTTTGTCATCTAAACTGCACGTTTCAAGTATGGCCTACATACATAAACTTATGGCATGTAAGTTTTTACTATATACATAGATGTTGGACTCAGCATAAATCTTTCCTATAGTTAAAAGTAATATATATATATATATACACACACACACACACACATTTAGATGCATACAGCATAATCACCTTGACACACTGGTTCCCATTAGATTATTGAAGTTAAGTGGTGTTGAGCTTGGTCAGTACTAAAATGGGTGACCATTTGAAAATATCAGGTGCTCTCCACTTATCTTGGCATTGTTTTCAGTCGTTTTGGACTTGTCCTTGCCACTAAAATAAGTGTCAATTCAGAAGAGATATGGTTGGAATTGCATAAGCAATAAGCATTGCTTTACAAGTGACACCTCTTTATAGGAGGTATCATTGTAACTAGAAACTGAACAGATGCCATGAGGTGCACACACACATAATGTATGTGTACAAACACAAATATATACATATGGTAAAGTATCCCAGTATCTTTCTTGTGCTAAAATACTTTTTTTTTTTAAATTTCTTAAAAGATTATCATTATCAGCCTTTAAGAAATTAAAAAAAAAAAGTTCTTACATACTAAAACCTCACTTATTAATCTCCATTCGATATTTAGTAGGACAATTAGAAGCACATTTTATTATATTATTTCTCCCCCCCCCCCACACTGGATAGGGGGGGGGGGGTAAAAAAATAAATAAATAAATAAAACAAATAGGTATGAATCAATTTCTCTTCCCACCAATTGTGAGTGAAATGATAAGTGGACTAGACTGTAAAGTCTTGGTAGATCAACAAATAGTCTAGAGGAAGACGAAAACCTTTGAAATATTTTTACAATGTATTAGTCACTTTAAAATTCATCTGTGGGGATGCACATCTGATAATCAGACGTTTTTCAATAGTATCTTTGTTGAAAAAGTCGAATATTTGAATTATCTAAGCTCAACCTTTATAGCCATAGGACAAGGTAAGAATAAGATTGCAATCCACATCAATCATGCAGACCGTTGTTTTGACAAGAGATAAAGCTCTGAACAAAATTGAGGATATCCAAAGCAATCATATGCAAAATGCTGTGAAACCTGGCCTCTACGAACATTTTCACACATTCAGCTTTTGATATGTGTTGCATACAATGCATCCAACACATTTGCCTTTCTCACCATCCGCACAAAAGGCATCACTATAGGAACTATTTTTAAGAGGTCAGGGTTCATACAGATTTTCAAGGCCTTCTCTAGAAAAAAAATTCACGTTTTAAAATAAAAATTTGATATATAAAAATGATATAATAAACCAAAAATCTAATATTTTAATTAGTATTTAAAAAATATTTTAATATTTATTTGGATTTTGACTACATTCATAATGTATATTGATAACATCGGGTAGTTTCATGGTAATGGGGCATAACTCTTGTATAGACAATACTGAAAATAATACGATGCAATTTCAGAAGAATGTATTTATTTCAATTCTATTGTTAATATTTTACAAATATCTAAAAAGTATTTTAATTAATATTTATTAAATATTTTAACAGTAATTATTTCGATATTATTTTAAATATTCCGACAAATTTTTACTGAATATTAAGAATACAATTTTCAAGCCCTTTTTAAGACATTTACCATATTTTCAAGACCTTTCGAAGATAATAGAAACGTAGCCTTTTCAAGACAATGCTCGAAATTCAACTTTTTCTGGAGATTCGGGTTAGCAAACATTCTTCAATGACAGGAGTAATTTATATACAAGTTGGTGGCTCAATCACACCTGCTGGCAGGAAGAAACACAAAAGTGGACAATTAAAAGCATGAATTAAAATCGTGAAGACAAACATGGAGCTGGTAGGTGAGTATTTTTTTATGATTGGCGCTAGAACCAGGAATGGACGAAATATGCCAAAGGCTCACCTGTTAATAGACGTGGGTGAACTGCCATCATGTGGCTACAGTTAACTCGTTTGTAGCCAGCTCAACCCAACTAGGGTGAATGCTGTTACAAGTTACATGTTGAAAATGATGAGACCCAATAGATGAATTACACAATTTCAAACATTTGCTGAATTAGTTTGTTTGGTCCGTTTTTGTGGCAAATTAACCATTTTAGGTCATTTAATGCTGAAACCAAATATAAACAATTATATTGTATACAACTAATTAAACATTAGTTGCTATTATACTCATGGTCAGAGATTTTATACCTTGCTCAAAAGTATTATTGCATAAATGATCACTGATCTAACAGGATTTGAATTTGGCATGGAATATATTTAACACGATTCCCAGAGCAGCGTTAGACACAAGGTCAATTCACAATGTGGGGAAAATCCAGCTCTTTAAAGAAGAGCACACTGGAATGGGACAATAATGAAAATTGCCACAGTTTAGAAATATTTTGCCTTCATTGATAGGACAGAATAGATAAAGAGTACTATCAGAAACCAACTCTCACAGACATGTTAGTCTCAGTTTGTTTGTTTTTTGTTTTTTTTTGGTAGGTGTTCTTCAGAATTATCTAATCTATTCCTTTTTTCCAGCTTGTTTGACTTGATAGTCTAGTGGTCTCCAATTCGTTGTTTTGATACCTCGTTGTGATACAACTTATTCCAGTAGCTTCTTTCCAATAATTGTAAACTTGTCGAACTCTTCCCGTTGACTCATTTCCTCCTACCTATAACCTTTGGCTTTTCAAGACTAAGGTCAATAGGCATCTTTTGGTTTTTTTTTTTTTTAATAATCATCCTTCGCTTTTATTAAGTTAATACATTAAATAGCTTCACACCTTGTCTGGAACGATTTCCATTAAAAAAATAAAAAAAATAAAAAAATACTACACCTTTCTCCTAGCCGAAAGATCAGTCAATTTAAACTTGGCATAAGCAATTTCACAAGCTGTAATGGTATCCATTAAGTCAATGAAACACCTCCACTCAGATTTTTTGCAATATATCTTCATTGATGGTTTGGATAATGACAACATGTAACTGCGATATTCATTCTAAGCCACAACAGATGTTCGGTTTCATTTGAAGAGATAATTGCTTTGTATTGTGCTAGTTGAGACAATATCAATTCCTAATATAAATGAATATTAGCCACATCCCCAGAGGAGACAGTTCAGTTTGAAACTAAGATAATAAGCATCTAATCTAGCAGAAGGAGACAATAGCAACAAAATGAAATTGCCATAACAAAAGCAGACCCACGTTTTCAAAATAAGAGTGGAAGAATATCAATAACCCAGATAGTAAATTCAATTCCTTTTGTAAAGTGACAAGCAATGGACGACTTTCAGAAAACAGAATCAAATTCTGGAGGTTTCGTAACTTGTTTAGCAATTTACATTTTTTTAGGATGTGTCTTAAAAAGAAAAAAAAAAAAGGCTAAGTGAAAATATAAAAAAATAACTTACAGATATACACGCTTACAGTATTGTACTCCATCGTATTTATTGTATGACTTACCTAGAGAATAAAAAAAAAAGTAACATTTAGTAGAGTTACATACAAAACAGTGGAAAACATCAGGAGAAAAAAAAAAAGTAAAATATTGAAAACAGCTGAAATATTAAAACTCCTTGAGTGTAGAAACCAATACACAAACATGTGACACCTATCATTTGCAGATAAACTGAAATAGAATAATGCTGCTCAACTACATCTAGATATATAAGGAACAACATTATATGAAATCAAAGAAACTAACTGCCAAAGTAGATACATATGAAAAAAAACAAACAAACAAAAAAAAACAATTTCACCACTATCCCGCGTGCAAAAATGACACCGTAAAAGATGAAGGATAGCTTTTGTAATTTTCCAAAAAATGAAGTTAATCTTGTGATGTCATCTATTTTTTTTTTTTTTTTTTTTTTTTTTTTTTTACACGGTGGTCACCGCTTATCAAGGCCCGGAAGCCACTCAGGGATAATGGTTATTGCAAGTACAGTACGTTAGTGTGGAGATTTGATGAAGTGTTTACTTAAGGGGGCGGTTCATTAGGAATTTGTTAACGTTGGACTTGAAGACATCCAAGTTGTAGTCAGGTGGGAAGCAGGCAGACTGAACAGAGTTCCACAGGCATGCAGTTCTAAGAAAGAAGCTTTGTTCATGGAATCCACGTTTTGATTTCCAAGTAAATATAAATATTTGCTTCTTGATATCAATAATCATACACCACCCCAACTCCTCAATAAAATTGAAAATAGGAAATTGCAAGTAAATAAAATTGTAAATAAAATAAAATGCTAAAACTGCTGAGGAGACATAAGTAGTGCAGTCGATGGTGGTACTATACTGACTGCAGAAGATAACATGCTAGATGGTATTGTCAGTATGCAGGAGTCAACAATGTGTTTCATAAGATCGTGAAAGTCTTCAATTTAATGTGCCTGTGCCTAATTATATTCATCTACCATAAACATAATTCATTTATTTTATTCATATTCCCCCTCTCTATCTTTCGGGGATATTCTATACATGTACATGGAGCACTCCAAAAGTAATGCCTCCTACTTCTTTTAATCCACCCAAATGGATCAGAAGAGGTTGCAAATTGGACTGTCATGATGACTGAACGTATACATTCATCACCTATAAGTTTCATCTCTCTGTCACAGATATTGATGGTGTGAAATTCCAAAAAAGCATCCCCTGTCATGGATGTGCGTCAGAAGTAGAGAGGCGTCACTGAATTCCTGGCAAAAGTACATCGAGAATGGTGGTGACCATGTAGAAAAATAAGTTCTGGAACACAAAAGGCTGCTAGTTTTAATGATATCACTCCTGTCTTCATGGTTCTTGAATTTTTCGAGTTAAAAATATAGGAGACTTTACTTCTGAAGTGACCCTTGTACAATTCAGTTTTTATTCACACTATCTATATCTTTGAAGTATGTTCTTCTTGAGTGAAGTCTACCTACTTGCAAGTTAACAGTTATATCCCACCCAGGGTGGGGTGATGAGCCAAAAGCATCGGAAAATGAAATTTGAAGAGTTAGCATCCTAGAGAAGAAGCATTCTGACCTACAAAAAAAAATATCTGAGCAACCCCGTTAGCATTCCCTAATAGGAATGCCTCAGGTGATTAACAATAAACTTACCCTTTCTCAAAGGGAGAAGGTAAAGCCTTGGAGGGGGAACCTCCCAGAACTACACATGCCTCGAAACATACCTCAGTCAACATAAAATAAGTCATCTCAATGACCTAAACTGCTGGCTTTAGTGCCAAGAGAAAAGTTTCCTAGCAGATTAAATAAGTTCAGTTCATCAATTAGCGGCTACAATAAAAGTTCCATGAAGAAGGCTAGAAGAGAGCACAAAACAAAAGTAATGTGTTAGTAAAGTTAATCGTCAACAGGGACGAGATTAATCTAAAATCTTAGCTTAAAAAAAAAAAAAAAAAAAAAAAAAAAAGATAAGCAGAATGAGATCACCAAAAATTTGAAGCTGAACAGATGTGTTTTAAAATAAATGTTTATCAACCCATACATGTACTTAATCAACCTAGGATGGTGACTTTGTTGGTTTTGAAAGGAAGTGACAGCTAACAAATGCCAATATTTGTGCAATTTATCTCATATAATATTTGGACTCTGAACCAAAGTATCGTAGGTTTGCCATAACAGGTGCCACATACTAATACATTACATCTAGGCTATTAGCCACTATCTTATGTAATTTTCAAACACAATTTTAAATACATTAAGTTATTATGATAAAATGCTATATTGCATCCTAGGAACAACAGAAGGAATCCCTATTTTTCTCTATAAATATATTTAGTCCTCTCACTGCTACCAGTTGACACTGGGACCTATTCTACATTTTCCTACAATACTTTCATTGCATCCATCATAACTGGTTATTAGCTACCTACACATAATCTTTCAATCACGCAAATCAAAAATAATAAATTCTATCTTCTAAAAATCTGTCTCATCTGATTGGGCGAGCCGAATCAATTTTATTATTCCAAAATCCACTTCATATCAAGACGAACGCTCCAGAAATTATCCAATATGGCGTCACTCTGTACATGAAGCAATCATGCTGAAATTAAATACCAATTATAAACATTAACTGCTCATAAACAGAAAATTAAATACTGATACCTTTCCATTTATTTATGTACAAAGTGCTTACACACCAATATCCCCCCCCTCCAATATTTAACGGGTCCCATTATTTATTTTTCGATTTTGAAACGGCTGTTCAACCCTTACAAAATGCTATTTCTTTTTTTGTTTGTTCGTTCTTTGGGGGAGGGAGCTTTTTTTTTCTATATTTGTTTTAATTTTACATTTAATATTACTGTGGCTGATTTTAATTACTTATATATTTTCCATCGATTATCTAGACTTCAACCATGATACTTATCGTGTAAAACCACTTTCAACCCTTACACAATGCTTTTTTTTTTTTGTTCTGTTTTCATTTGTTGACAGACAAACAAATTATGAGAAACTTTATTTTTATATAAAACACATTATTAGACCCAAAGGCTGAAATAAAAACCAAAAAACATTTCATTTTTATTGTTTTGGCATCATTCCTTATTACACTAAATTTATAGCACTTGAGGCTGCCATATTGCTTTTAAACATTGGCCTTTCTAAAGTTTAACAGATTGGCCTTTTCAAGGCCAAATTTGGCCTTCTTGTGCTCTTAAGGAGGTAATGCCTGGGAGAATGTATTTCCTGGGATCGAACTGGACCATACTTCATCCCACCAAAGAAGGGTCTGATAGTTCAGGAAAGACCCCAGGTTACAAGGAAAATCTCAGATCATGACAACTAGCCAGAAACTTGAAGTTGCCAAATGCTAACACTAAATCCAAGGAACTGAAGTGTTTCTAGGCGAATTTTAACATAGCCTCAAACCACCTTTCTTCTTAAACGTTTTAAGGATTGTTCATATCTATTCTAATTTACAACTTATCTATTATATAATGTTTTATTCTACCCCTGTCTCCAATTAGACATCAGAAACTACACAAAATGCATTTACAAACCTTCCTACAATAATGGATCCCATGTGACTCTGGCATGATTATTCTTTGTGAACTGTACATTTTGTAAGGATGCAACTTATAGACGTGTACAAAAATCTCTTGGAATTCCCTTCATGCTCCTTATTTTTGTGATCATACCAAGATGCAGAAATTTAAATGTAAGGTGAACAAACATATTGCTACTTAACATCCTTCTCAGGTTGTTCCTTTATAAAGCTAACCTTTATCATAGTAGCCCCTTATACTTCAGTGGCAGTATGCTTTGTATGGGGGCGAATAAAAAGAAAAAGAAAAAAAAAGCTCTGTCCATCGGTCAGTCTTATTTTATTCAACTCCTCTTTAGAATGTTAGACACAAGGTCAAGTGTGAACTTGAAAGTTTATCTGAAATGAACCAGATTTGAACTTGGCACAGTCCGCACCGTTAACCTCTGATATGTTCAAGTTTGAAATAGCATTTTTAGATGTGTCTGGACATTTTGAAAAGAGATGGTGTCTATCCTTCAATTTGTCGGCCATGTTTGATTGAAATAGCATTTCCACTGCTAAATGCTTAGATTGAACGAACATATCTTATGATTATCCATTCTTGTTTTAATGATTTATGGCTTCAGTGCTTAGCTAATTTATTCAGCAAGTCACACAAGGTTAAATAGAAATTTGCCGACATTACAATTTCAGACATAATCATATTCCTTTTTAACAAACTTAAAATGATCATAAAACGTTATTGTCTCACCATCAGCTCACTCCAAAGAATTCTTTTGTTGTCTTGGCTATAAACAAGAACAAAAAAAATTATCTTTAATCTCATACCAACAGCTGTGATTAGTTTCCAGCTGGAGGAAAATCCAAAGCCAACCATTTTCTGTTCAAAGACCTTGCAGCTGCCTTTTCTAAAAAGAGTATCCACCCAAAAGAAAACAATTTTAAAGAGAACTGTGTAATCTCCTGTCTTTAAATAAATGTTTTTGGGCCTCAACTATTTCACTGGAACGTTTGAGCAACAAAAGCACAGGACTTGCAAAAATGTTTCGAAAACAGAACCTCAAAAGAAAGAAATATAACGGACTATTTTCCTTCAATAATGTTCCGTGCACAATAAAAGCAACGACAAGTGTTTATCATTCATCTTATCTCTTTATATCTGATTTGGCGTGGAAATGGCAATCCTACAGAGTGATGACAATCTAACAAAGTTTGGTAGTATCACAGCGATACTGCTTGGACATTCTGAGTTAAAAAAGTAATGATGTTGTGGCTCCAAAACCATGCCTGAATCCAGAGTCATCTAATGAAGGCCTTGTTGAAAGCAATGCTGATGTATAAGCAATAAGCACACACACAGACACACTTTTCATGCTATCACTACTGACCCTATACTCTTCAATACACTGAGGAAGGCCAAAAGAACGTTAAAAAAATGTTATCTTTTTAGAAAAAAGATTTTATACTCCTACACATCCATAAATAAGAAATAATAGAAAAAGATAAACATTTATATATTTTTCATATTAATCTTTTTTTTTGTGTGTGTGTCATACATATAATCACACCTCTATGAAAGGCGCCATCTGTCAGTCATTAGAATAGCATTTGAAATAGCCACTTTAGATGCATCCATGCATTTATTTATTTTTTTTTTATATTTCTTTACTTTAATTCACGCCAAATAAAGTTCATTGCCACCGAAACGTAAAGATCAAGTGGGAATTAGGAGTCATATCTATAGGGGCATCTTAAGTGGAGAGTTGTGCAAAGAGATAACAAGCTTGATCCATCAGTTCATCACAATTCAGTTTGAAATAGCATTTTCACATGTAACAATGTAGTTACAAAAAAAAAAAAAAAAAAAAAAAAGCTCAAGCTGTCTATCACAATTCAATTTGTAATAATGTTCAATGTTCAGATTGAATAGACAGGTATCAAAAATAGGTGATCCTGCCGTCTCTGAAAAGAGCTGCATAGAAGAAAAAGTAGGAGATCATCATATTAGGTTTAATATCCATTTTATGATGCTGGCATGAATTTGAGAGATAAATATTAACCTGTCCAGGTTAGTATTTATCTCTCAAATTCATGTTCATCACTTCCTCCCATGTAAATTAACCTGTTACCTCAACTGTTCTACATTTACTAACTTAAGAACTTTCAATCATTCTTTCAACACATAACATATTTTCTGCACTTTTAGTTAGCTTAAAAAAAAATATATATATATATATATATATATATATATATATATATATACACACACATACATACACAAGAGAAAAGAAATTAAAACTATAAGTTGAAATTTACAATCAAATTTATTGTTCACCCGAATACTCCAAAAATAAAAAAAATAAAAATTTACAAAGTCCTTATTCCACAAAGTTTCAAAGAATGCTATTCTTCTAATCAGAGGACAAAGAAATCAGCAAATTATATTTGTAGCAATGCTAAAATTTGCTGGTTATAGCATTAAATGAAACTTATTATAGTCATAAATTGCAAAGATGTACAGGTCCTTTAAAAACAAGGAGTGAAAAAATGTAGATGTAAAAAAAAGCTTTTTTTTTTTTTATTTAATTGGGATTAAAATATCTATAAATACTGGTATTTGTATTAGATTGAAGTTCACGATTGCTTATATCAGGTAAACACCGCATCTCCTTTTATTTCATTATATATATATATATATATATATATATATATATATATATATATAGAGAGAGAGAGAGAGAGAGAGATATATATGACTTTAGAGGGGGAGTTGAGGGAGTCTGTGTTACTCAGAGTAACATGTTTTTATGGTTAAATTGTTGTGATTGATGGGGGTTGACCCCATAGTAAGCTCCGAATAGCTTTTTGATTCATTGATTTAACCACAGGAATGATTTGTAGTGATAATTCTGCTCTAGTTTAAGCATTATTAAGGAAAAATGATGCATTGCCTTGTTAAGTATCAGGCTTTACATCACATCTCTTTTGAAAATAACCAGAAGTATACCCGAGTTCAATGAAATGCGTTTCAAGTAGAAACGTTACTATCATCTCATTTTATATACATATTAGCTTGTCCAAGAGAAAATACCCAAAACACAACTTCAACCTAGAACCATGTGAAAATAGTATTTTTTGTGTTACCATAGGCAACCACCTCTTACCAGTATAATTCATGCCAAGAAAATGTAAAATTGATATTATACTATCCTTATAAGTAGGTTGCATTAATGTTTCTGTTAAGTAGATTACAACAAAGGACATTGATATTTCTGAATGTTATTAACAATTATGCTGTTCTAGTTACTATAATAATAGAACTATCAATACAATTTCTGGCCTTCAAATAAATACGTGGGCTATTTTTTTTTTTTTTAAATAAAAATAAAAACAAGCCGAGCATGCGGGGTCCCTCTCCATGAGTGAAAAAGTTACTTTCACCATGACTAATGTTTGTGCAAAATTTTTTAAAAATCCAAGATGTGGTTATAGAGAAAAGTGCACACGGACAAACTGGAGTGAATTACTAGGTCTAATCTCTCCTTTGTCGGGGGACCAACAATGACTGCTCTCAATGTTATATGTTGGGTAATGAGAACAAAATTCTCGAATGCGTCAACTTTCTCATCCACTTCTATCATCGGTTCTGATCTCCGTTCTCGTGGTCTAGAAACAGGAGCAAACCGATTCTCACGGACAAAATTTTATACATCTATAGATTCTATGAACGATTATTAACTAACAATGAAACACCATCGTTACTAATCAAATTTACGAATGAATCTGTTGCAATAAATGATTAATAAGTGTCACTCACGATGACAAAGCCTGTTGCAATAGTTTTGGTAGAATAAAAAGAAAAATTGGAAGGTTCTGTTTATATACAGGGGTGATAGGTTTAAATGTTTAACCTAAGTTTTTTTATATATATATATATATATATATATATATATATATATATATTAGCAGGCCGCCCAGCATTGCCCGGTTGTAAAATACGCTTAAATATATTTTGATGAATGCAGATTTCGTATTTATTATATTGAACCCAATATATAGTAATGATTAAAAAAAAAAAAAAAAACTTGTGCCCCATCATCGAGAATTGAAACCAAAATGCTTAGCTTATGATCTACTTTTTCCTTTAACATTAATGCCCGAGATATGAAGACAATGAAAACATTAACCAATAGCTATTACGTTATGCATGCATATTCATAATGCCATCGTTCGACCGTCATCTGGTAAATCCCCCCCTCTTTTTTTTAAACCTTTAACATTTTTGCACCAATTTTTCCCAGCTAAAAACCAAAATATTAAGTTTTGCATGGGTTGAAATACCCTATATATTAAGTTTCATGTCTGTAGGGAAGCTGACATGAAGTTTGGTAGGCAAAATCTTTTTAAATATATATACGCATATATATAAAGTGGTTTGTGTTTATTATAACCTTTTTATGCAAATATTACGCATGTATAAATCATGTAGAATATCTGCATGAATATAATTACACGTAATAGTTAACTAAAGATGATCATCCCATAAGAAAACTGAAAAAACTAATAGGGAATTAATTAAAATGACTGTTTAAAAGAATATACAAATTATTTTTTGCAGATGAATGCAATTCTGCGACCCATATATAACCAGGTTGTACTTTCTTCATAAATAAAAAGAAAGGGTTTAAAGATAAATATCAATACACACAAAAAAATTAGTGTGTGTGTGTATATATATATATATATATATTCTTTGCATGCCTGTCTGTCCAGTCTACTTTTTCTTGGAAACTAATAAGCTGATCTAGTTGAAATTTTGTATGGACCTTTGTTATAATAAGGTGCAGTGAACTGAGTTATGGTATATGTTTGATTCACAATTAGGGATTAATGGGAATTAATATTTAACACAAAAATGATCAAATTTAATTTGGTATAAAGTACTCACTTTAAGTCAATAGGCTTAAACGTTTAGTGTGTGTGTATATATATATATATATGAGATATGTACACGTAATATGTAACATGTAATATGAAAATAGTGACTTCCTGACATAAAACATATCAAACATTGAGGTCATTGTTTTTCCCCTTCCCTTTTCAAAACTATCATGTTCTGCAAAGTCAAAAGCAATAACTTTCCTCTACAAACCAACTAAATACCATGAATAAATATTTGAAGATATAAAGAACTCTAATCATAAAAACTTTTCTAAATTTACTGTATTCAGCATTAACTAACCAGAAAAGGGTTGATATGCCGTAAAACAAAACTAAACCAATCAAACCATTCTGGGAAGCTGTTTTAACTGAGCTGCAATCCTGCCAATCTGAAAAACTCAACCAACAATTCCAGAAGTTTCCACTGCTACTAGAGTAAAAAGTAAATTTGCACAGGAATTATATTTATTTAACCTCTCGAGTCTTAAACAACACATCCGGATTCATAAGTTCTCGTTATTTTTCAAACAGATTTATATTCTTACTAGTTTGATGCCCAGCGTTGCCCAGTTTTTTTTTTAGTTTTTTTTATTTTTACAAAGGAATCACCACTTATCAAGACTCAGAGGCCACTCGAGGATGAGGGTTAAAGAGTGTACAATGGTCAAAAGGACAATATCATAGTAATCATTAGAAGTGTAAATTTGGTAAAATGGTACTTAAGGGGAATGGCTCATCAAGAACTTGTTTACATTGGACTTGAAGATGGCCGTATTGTAGTCAGCTGGAAAGCAGGTAAACGGAAGAGAGTTCCAGAGGTGTGCAGTTCTTAGAAAGAAGCTTTGTTCATGGAATCTACGTTTAGGTATAGATAAAGAGTGGGGAAAATTATTGATAGTGTTTACAGCCAAACGAGTGTTTCTCGTGAATGTTTGGCCAGAGGGGACCATAAATTGGAACTCAGACGAGCACTTGCTACGCAACGTCTCTTCTGTGAGAAAGAGGTTGCAGGGAAGAGGAAAGGGCATCCCCCACTAGGCTAGGAAGTCTATCTTGAACTGTCAAGGCAGGATAAGATATTCCTAGCAGCTTAAAAATGATATTTTAATTTATGCAGATTGCATATGTTTTATTATAGACTCAATCCTCTATTGAATATTATATATTACGAGGAATATTTTGCCCAGTGGATTAATTCAGAAAAAATAAAGGAAAAAATAAAAAATATAATAATGATAATATTGTTCATCAAATTCACTATGTTTGTTTACAATATCACGTCAGTTGATATTTGGGCTTGAATGGTCTGGAAAAGTCCCTTTTGATTAATGTTTTGTTTTAAAATATGCAAACAAAGAAATGATTTGTGGCGATTTTAAATGGTACCTTTTTATAGTAAATTTAACTCATTAATAAAAAATAAAATAGTGAGGTACACCCAGGCTTGAACAGGAAGCTCATTTGATCTATAGTGGAAATCTCAACCACTGACCTATATCTCCAGATGTCAATTTTTTATTTTATTGTTTTGTTTAAGAAATCATTTGCTAAGATTTTATTATCTCCCTTACCAATGTAACATAAAAATTTCCCTGTAAAGATTCTTTTTTATCTCTAAGAAAAAACTATTTTTAGGATCGGATTTTTTTCGATTTTCGATACTTATAGGATGAATTTCTGTACAAAACATATCTAAGAACACTGCCAGATATATAAATTACCTTTGTGTGAGATTTACAAAAGATAAGCTCAGCCGTTTCGGAACCTATGCAGAAGGAACTCACACAAACAAAGTGATTTTTATGTTATAGAGATTAGTCCTAGGTTATCTCTAAATTATTAACTCAATAGGTCCCACTGTCCTATACATAGAACACCAAATAATTTCTTTTTGAGCTCTTTAAGATAATATATATTATAGTACTGATTACTGCATAATTACTCTGAAGAAACGATAAAATTCATCTATATTTATTAATTTCTCTCTTGTTGAAACCTTCTTAAAAATTCTTGTGAAATTTGCTAAAATTCTATTTGTTCAATGATGTGTGAATTTATATAAACGAGTCTTGCAATAATAAACCACCAACTTATTGCCAAAAGTACAATTTAACTATTTGTGTAAACTGCTTTGCTCCTTACCACAAAGTGTAAATTTTATCTTAAATGTATAGTCTCTTGATTTCCAAAGTATATCACATACACGTAGTGTCATTTATAGGAGAATCAAGATTTCGCTTTTTAAATAAAATAACTTTTTCAATTTGTGTATTCTAATCAATTTTTAGTGATTACAGTAGTAAATAAAAAAAAAAAAAAAAAAAAAAAAAAAAAAAATTTATTTTTTTTTTTTACTTTGGAGTTACCACTTATCAAGGCCAGAGGGCCACTCGAGGATAAGTGTTAATGAATGTAAGGTGGTAGTGTGGTAATTGTTAATGGTATAAATTGGGCAGAATTTGATTATGTAAGGCTCAACAAGAACTTGTTTACATTGGATTTGAAACCTACCATATTGTAATCGGTTGGGAAGCAGACCAGTGGAATAGTGTTCCATAGGTGGGCAATTCTGGCAAAGAAGCTTTGCTCATGGATTCTGCGTTTAGATTTAGGCACAGGTAGAGTGCAGGAAATTGTATATAGTGGTTGTAGCTAAAGTGTTTTTCTGAATGTTTGGCAAAGGGGGGGGGATCATAACTTGGAGTTCAGTCAAGCACTTGCCATGAATATAAGAATATAACGATAGAGAAAAGACACGCTCTCAACATCTCTTCTGTGAGAAAGAGGTTGTAGAGAAGAGAAAAGGGCATCGTCTACTAGGTTTTGAGAGACACGCTACAACTAAATGGGTTAATGAACCTAACATGGAACTAATACTTCTGCTAGTTTTCTATAAAGAAGTGTATTATCTATGTCCATTTACAAAAGAGTTACCCCAAGTTTATAAGAAAAATAATGTTCAATCTTGTATAATACATTTTAAAAGATTTTTTTTTAGATTGGCGGTGTTCTTAGACAACAAAAAGAAGTTAACCTTGAAATGGATTAAGCGCTTCTTTATAGCTGCAAATGCAAACAGTTCCCAGTCAACAAATAATGTACAATGACAATTACAGCCGACGACCACTGAATGGTCATGACTGTATTATATATTTAACTCGGCAGACAGGAAATAAATTAAAGCTTAGGCAAGATTTAACTCTCAAAGGAATCATTCAAAGTAAAAAGGGAGATAACTCAGTTGAGTAAAAAGTGTTTTGTGGAATATCAGTACATATTTACGGCTGCTTAGCAGCAGATTTGGTTATTCCTTATATAATATTTATTTCAAGATTACAAAGCTGGATTTTTTTAAGGGATAGGAATCTATAAGTAAAAACATGCGAAGTGCATTTTATTACTCTCTGTAATAAAGACAATGTGCATTCATCTGTATATCTATATAAATATCTGTGCGTACACACACTGTCTGAAATCAATTTGGGCATAAATCTTTCACCATTTCATAATGAGGCTTTTTTTTTCACTTTTTTCATACTTATTGATACATTTTTCTTTTTACTTTTCAATTGGAGACATTTTCTTTCTTATTTTTTTTTTAACTTTACCAATTGAAACGTTATCTTTATCTTCTATATATATAAAAGGCAAAAATCGGTGTGTATGTATGTATGTATGTATGTTTGTTTGTAACGCTAAAACTTTTGACAGACACAACCAAAGTTGACAAATTAGGTAGCATATTGCACCTTGATCACCCGGATGACAAATATCGAAATTTCACGTCAAACGGACAACTAGAAGGGGGTTAACTGATCATTTTTCTCCCAGGGGGGCCCCCCAAAAAACCTGTCATTTTAACATTATTCATTAGCTGTCACGTGACGTGACGTCAGCTCAGTAAAATGTCGGCTACGCTGAGCCTCTGACGTACATTAAAGCTGCCTGCGAGGAGTATCATTGATACTATAACACAGTTAAATATTAGTTTAAGAGTCGAACCGTTATTACCAACGGATTTATCGCACTTCAAAAAGAAGAATCCCAAAATTACATAAAAATTGACGTAGGGAAAATGTTTTTATTTTTGCTTGAAGTTTTTTACCGGCGAAGAAAGATGACTATGCTCTTTGCTATAGTTTACCATGTAAACAAGGCTTAAGCCATTTTGTTTTTACCTCCTAACTCTGTTAAACTGGAAGGGGGAGGGGTGGCTATCAGTATAAGGCCGCTTAAATACACGAAAATTACTTTTATACGAGTTTGTTTTCTTATGAATGGAACCGCGTTTATAGGGGGGAGGGGGGAGGAGGCAATGTGCACAGTCTCCCAAGCATTACCTACTATAAAAAAAGATGCACATTTACCCTCTTCTCTCACCCTCTTTCTCTCTCTCTCTCTCTCTTTCTCTTCTCTCTCTCACTCTCTTTCTCTATCACCCTCTTCTCTCTCTCTCTTTCTCTTCTCTCTCTCATCCTCTTTCTCTCTCTCTCACCCTCTTCTCTCTCTCTACCTTTTTCTCTTCTCTCTCGCACCCTCTTCTCTCTCTCTCACCCGCTTCTCTCTCTCTACCTCTTTCTCTTCTCTCTCGCACCCTCTTCTCTCTCTCACCCGCTTCTCTCTCTCTACCTCTTTCTCTTATCTCTCTCTCTCTCAACCTCTTCTCTCTCTCTCTCTTACCCTCTTCTCTCTCTCACTCTCTGTGTACACCTTTTTCTCTTCTCTTCTCTCTCTCTCTGACCCTCTTTCTCTCTCTCTCACCCTCTTTTTCTGCTCTCTCTCACCCTTCTCTCTCTCTCTCTCTACCTCTTTCTCTTCTCTATCACCCTCTTTCCCTGCTCTCTCTCACCTTCATCTCTCTCTCTCTACCTATTTCTCTTCTCTCTCTCTCCCTCTGCTCTCTCTCACCCTCTTCTTTCTCCCTCACCCTCTTCTCTCTCTCTCTCACCCTCTTCTTTCTCCCTCACCCTCTTCTCTCTCTCTCTCTACCTCTTTCTCTTATCTCTCTCTCTCACTACCCCTCTCTCTCTCTGTCTTACCCTCTTCTCTCTCTCTCTACCTCTTTCTCTTATCTCTCTCTCTCACTACCTCTCTCTCTCTCACCCTCTTCTCTCTCTCACCCTCTTTCTCTCTTACCCTCTTCTCTCTCTACCTCTTTCACTTCTCTCACCCTCTTTCTCTCTCACCCTCTTTCTCTGCTCTCTCTCACCCTCTTCTCTGCTCTCTCTCACCCTCTTCTCTCTCTACCTCTTTCTCTTCTCTCTCTCTCACCCTCTTCTCTCTCTCTTACCTATTTTGTAATATATATATATAGATATATATATTGTACAAACTATTGTACAAACTATTACCACTTATCAAGGCCTATAGGCCACTCGAGGATGAAAGTTTAAAAGTGCACAGTAGTCAAATTCGGCAAAGATGACGGAACCGCTTTAAGAGGAGGATGAATTATTCAGTGACTCCAACCTATTTTGTTACATATATGTATGTATATATTTTTGTAAAAAATATATATTACTACTTATCAAGGCCCATAGGACACTCGAGGATTAGAGTTGAAAAGTGCACAGCAGTCAAATCTGGGAAAGAGGATGGAACCGCTTTAACGGGAGGATGAGTTATTCAGCGACTCCAACCTATTTTGGTATATATATATTTATATCTATATTTATTTTTAAATATATATTACCACTTATCAAGGCCCATAGGCCACACGAGGATGAGAGTTTAAAAGTGCACAGTAGTCAAATTCGGCAAAGATGATGGAACCGCTTTAAGAGGAGGATGAATTATTCAGTGACTCCAACCTATTTTGTTATATATATGTATGTATATATTTTTGTAAAAAATATATATTACTACTTATCAAGGCCCATAGGACACTCGAGGATTAGAGTTGAAAAGTGCACAGTAGTCAAATTCGGGAAAGAGGATGGAACCGCTTTCACGGGAGGATGAGTTATTCAGCGACTCCAACCTGTTTTTTTATATATATATTTATATCTATATTTATTAAAAAATATATATTACCACTTATCAAGGACAATAGGCCACTCGAGGATGAGAGTTGAATAGTGCACTGTATAAAAAATACGGTAAAGAGGATGGAACCGCTTTAACGGGAGGATGAGTTATTCAGCAACTCCAACCTATTTTTTTATATATATATATATATATACTTTTATTAAAAAATATATATTACCACTTATCAAGGACAATAGGCCACTCGAGGATGAGAGTTGAAAAGTGCATAGTAGTAAAATTCGGGAAAGAGGATGGAACCGCTTTAACGGGAGGATGAGTTATTCAGCGACTCCAACCTATTTTGTTATATATATATATATATATATATTTTTCATAAAATATGTATTACCACTTATCAAGGCCCATAGTCCACTCGAGGACGAGAGTTGAAAAGTGCACAGTAGTCAAATTGGGGAAAGAGGATGGAACCGCTTTAACGGGAGGATGAGTTATTCAGCGACTCCAACCTTTTTTTTTATTTTGTAAAAAATATATATGACCACTTATCAAGGCCCAGAGGCCACTCGAGGATAAGAGTTGAAAAGTGCACAGTAGTCAAATTTGGGAAATTTGTTATATATCTATTTTTTTGTTACTTAGGCATTTCCACTTATCAAGGCCCAGATACATCTCGAGGATAAGAGTTAAATGTGCACAGTAGTCAATTGGACAATAAGGCCCAGAGGCCACCCGAGGATAAGGGTTGAAAATGGCAGTAGTTAATTGGACAACATAGTAATCGTTAGTAATGGAAAGTCGGGAAATTTGTTATATATATATTTATATTTTGTTTAGATAGGCATTACCACTTATCAAGGCCCAGAGGCCACTAGAGGATAAGTGTTGAAAAGTGCAGTAGTCAATTGGACAAAATATAGTAATTGTTAGTAATGGAAATTCAGTAAATTTGTTATATATATATTAATATTTTGTTAAATACGCATTACCACTTATCAAAGCCCACAGGCCACTCGAGGATAAGGATTGAAAAGTGCACCGTAGTAGTCGGTTGTAATGGAAATGCGGGATATTTGTAATATACCTATTTTTTGTTACTTAGGCACAACCACTTATTAAGGCCCAGAGGCCACTCGATGGTATTACCACTTATCAAGGCCCAGAGGCCACTCGAGGATAAGCGTTTAAAAGTGCAGTAGTCAATTGGACAATATAGTAATCGTTAGTAATGGAAATTCAGTAAATTTGTTATATATATGTATATTTTGTTACATACGCATTACCATTTATCAAGGCCCAGAGGCCACTCGAGGATAAGGATTGAAAAGTGCACAGTAGTCAATTGGACAATATAGTAATTGTTAGTAATGGAAATTCAGTAAATTTGTTATATACCTATTTTTTGTTACTTGGTCATTTCCACTTATCAAGGCCCAGAGGCCACTCGAGCATAAGAGTTAAAAAGTCCACAGTAGTCAATTGGACAATAAGGCCCAGAGGCCACCCGAGGATAAGGGTTAAAAAGTGCAGTAGTCCATTGGTCAATATAGTAATCGTTAGTAATTACTACTTCTCAAGGCCCAGAGGCCACTCGAGGATAAGGGTTGAAAAGCGCAGTAGTCAATTGGACAATACAGTAATCGTTAGTAATGGAAATTCAGTAAATTTGTTATATATATATATATTTATATTTTGCTAAATACGCATTACTACTTATCAAGGCCCAGACGCCACTCGAGGATAAGGGTTGAAAATATTCAACAAATTTTTTATCTACAGATTAGAATATTTGTATATAGGGTATTCAGACATATGGAATATATCTAGCATAATCTATCTATTATATCTATAAAAGTCAGAATGTTTGTGTGTGTGGGTGTGTGTGAGGTAGAGAGAGAGAGAGAGAACAATTCTTAACCTATATATTCAACAAATTTTTTATCTACAGATTTTAAATTTGTTATAAAGGGTATTCATACATATGGAAATATATCTAGCATAATCTATCTATTATATCTACAAAAGTGAAAATGTGTGTGTCTGTGAGAGAGAGAGCAATTCTCAACCTATATAATCAACAAATTTTTTATCTACAGATTAGATAATTTGTATATAGGGTATTCAGACATATGGAAATATATCTAGCATAATCTATCTATTATGTCTATAAAAGTGAGAATATGTCTGTGTGTGAGAGAGAGAGAGTAAGAACAATTCTCACCCTTTATATTCAACAAATTTTTATCTACAGATTAGAAAATTTTTATATAGTGTATTCAGACATATGGAAATATATCTAGCATAATCTATCTATTATATCTATAAAAGTGAGCATGCGTGAGAGGAGAGAGAGAGAGAGAGAACAATTCTCAACCTATATACTCAACAAATTTTTTATCTACAGATTTGAAAATTTGTATATAGATTATTCAGACACATGGAAATATATCTAGCATAATTTATCTATTATATCTATAAAAGTGAGAATGTGTGGGTGTGTGAGAGAGAGAATGAGAGAGAACAATTCTCAGCTTATATATGCAACAAATTGTTTATCTACAGATCCGAAATATCACATTTGTATAGAAGTAGAAATCTGGATACCTATTCTGATACCTAATAAAAGAAAGGACACTCTTTGGGGCGGATTTTGATGATAACAAGTCACTAATAAGAAATTATAATAAACATTGAAATAATTTAAGAATTTTATCAAAATAAAATTGCATGGTAATCACCCAATTTCTGTCACAAAATTTTGATTGGCAAAACTCATAAACAGAAAATATATATTTTCTAATTTCATCTTTTTTTTTATATAATCTGATTTGATGTTTTCCTTAATATTCAAATCACTATATTTTGCTGCTTAATATCAAATACAGCAAATGAGTTATTTTTTATGCATCAAACAATTACATTTTCTCATTCATCCAAACTAATCACTGAACATCAATTTCATATTTTCTTCACTAAAATATTACTGTGCTTGATGTCATCAAGTGGAGCGGATCATTTTTTTTTCATTTGTTCACACATTTTTCCAATTTATATATATTTTGTCTAAGATTCTTAGCCTATGTCATTGCATACCAAGCTGTTTATTAAAAGTTACGGTTCACTGTAAACACATACGTTACACCAAAATAAAAACGCTTCAGATAATGTCTTGATATTCAATTAAGTTTCTCACATGACATCTTATGAAGTTAGTAGAAATGTTACAGACTTTTGAATCTCAAACACTTTCAATACTGTGCACTGATATTTTCTTTTTTGGAATATAAGCACATTCATGATTTTTTTTTACAAACGTCAACAAATTTCACAATGTGTAGCAATGTACTGAAACAATTATAAAAATATTTGTTTTTATTTTGGATGATGCAGGGCATCCGAAGAGAGATTTTTCTAACAAAATGAAAGTATAATTTTTAGCAATAGGTATCTAGGAAAAGGCCACTACATACGTTATAAATTCCAAATTTCCACAACCTGGCAAATACTGGTACACGCTAGCAAATTTAGATTTGCAATTACAGAATATGATTCTAATTTTTTCCTTTGCTCTTTATTCTAACACTACACTAAGTTTACTGTTTTATTTCGCTACAGTTGATATTGTGTAGAACAATAAGAAAATCATAGTGAACAATGCATTCAACAAAATTTCACACACATTTCTAGATACCTATATCTAATAAGTTCAAAAGAAAGGACACACTTAGGGAGGTATTTTGGTGGTCAAGTCACTAAATAGAGATTAGCTGGTTTCCCGGCATAGCCCAGGATGTAATAAAGATTGACTGAAATACATGTTCTAGCTGGTTTCTAGGCGTTGCCAGGGATGTAATATAGACACATTATGTTGTATATTACCTGTTCTCTTCTCCCTAAGGTAAAACAATTTCATATACATGCTGTAAATTACCTATGCTAGGGATAAAACATGAACAATACCAGTCCGGGGGTAGATAAAACAAATAATACATAGAGATGAAAGATTCGTCTCCCCTAAGAATAAAACATATGTTCAATATCTGCTTTTGTTTTTTCATTGTTTATACGGTCCCGAGCAACGCCGGGTAGCCCTGCTAGTCTATAATATAAATCTTATCTGTTTGTTTAAAATTATGTATGTATGTATGTATGTATGTATGTATGTATGCCTAAAACTTTCGACAGAGGCGACGGATTTTCACGAGATCGGTATTGTTTTAAAGCTCAACTCTTCAGGCAACAAATATTGAAAAATTGGCTAAAAATATTAATTCTTTTACCCTCAACTGGGCACTTTCCCACAGGGGTGGGTCACTTTTTCGCAGATATTTTAGAAAGTCATCCTCTCTTTTCGATTGACTAGCCTTAATTTAAACCTACGTCACTTCTGGTTTGGTGATAGACGCAACAGCAAAGATGTCACTTTTTTTTTTTCTTTTTCTTTTCCTCCTTCGCGGTATGGGTTTTGTTGAACCTGTCTGACTAGTACCACCTTTTTTTTTTTTTTTTTTTTTTTGCTCAACACACACTGTGAAACACCCGGGCAACGTCAGGCACTTATGCTAGTTTTATATAAATAAAAGTGTAGAACACTGATGAAGTATAATCATTTATCATTTTGAATGGAGAATGTACACCCGTGACACTGTGACTTAACGTTTGTTTCCTTAAAACTTTTCTGTATTTAAAATACACACACACACACACAAAATACATGCCAAAATATAACTCAGTTCTGAAACCGAGTTATGTTTGAAAAAAAATTGTTTTAATTAACTAGACAAGTATCCCATCTCTCTCTCTCTCAGCAAGCTATGTATTTTCATCACCCCTTCACTTTATACTGATTTAATCATTTTTTAATGTGTGTTGAACATTAGAAAGAGTGACTCTTTATTCAGCTGCAGCATCTAATTTCCATGTGTTTCTGTGTATGTACACCACAAATAAGTATATCATTTAGATTGAAAAATAACAAGTCTTTTTACTTTCTGCACAAGAATAACAAAAACATTTCGACATAATTATAATAAAAATAATAGACTTATTTTTACTTATACAAGAATGCTTTAACAGATGTCGCAATCCATGAATTTCTCGAATAAAATCAAGGTAGAATAAGTAGTGGTAGTGTGACCTAGTACTTTAAAAGGCACATCTAATTTATATTATTTATACAAACATAAGATTTTTATAAATAAAAAATTCATGCACAGCTCTCCTTGTTATTGAGCAGTATTATATAAATAGTAGTTTCATCAGATTAACCATGAAACAAAAAAACCATAAGCACTAATACGTGTGATTTGAGTGTTACAGATGGGTTTAGATTTGATGACCTCGTAGGAAGATTTGTGTAGTACAGGAAGCTTCAATGATAAGGCCATTGAAAGAATTCTTGGTTTAGTAGTATGTAGTACAGCTGAGATAGCAGGTTCAGTTCATAGAGAAATGCTTAAAAAATTTTTTTAATTTAAAAAAAAACAAAAACATGGAAATGATAATTAACTTGAAAGAAACAAGTATAAATAAAAACCTGGCCACAAATAGGTTAGTTTGGAAGACAGTTACTAAAAGTTGTCCAACACATGTCTGTATATAAAATGGTAATTGATTATATAAATGGCAATTGTTTGTGTGAGTGTGTCCAATTAAAAACCAAAAATTACAAAGACTCACAAAGTTGGTATATTCTTGATCCACATTGACCTGGATAAATATCTAAAATTAAAAAAAATATATATATCCAATCTCTGACCCTAAATTTGTTTTTTTAGCCATTTTATGTACTAAAGAAAAGTAACTCAAATTTTTATTATCAAGGAATTGCTTCCCTAATGCCAATTCATTTGAGGAATCCATATAAAACAGTTGTCTGCGTGTATATGTCCAGAGAGAGGAATGGAGAAAAAAGGAGGGGGATTATAGACAGAGGTAAAGAGATATGTTTCAATAGAAATAGGTTACAATTTTGTCCTGGGCAATGCCGGATAGCCCTGCTAGTTAAAGATAAGATATCTGTTCAATCTCATCCATAAATCATAGTATACCAAAAAATTGTCTAGCATAAAAAAGTGGACTCATCTGCTCCCTGGTGTGACACAGAATGATTTTTAATTATAAAAAAAAAAAAAAAAAAAAAAATGGCCCCGACTTTTAGATCAATCAACAATATGAATTATATTTCTCTTTTAAACTGTATGCAAGAAATGAAAAACTTCACAAATGTTGCATACCTCCTCTGTTGATGCAAAACTAATCTTACTAAGAATCACTGGAGGATTTTCATAAAGTGGATTTAACATTCAGGAACATTTAAAAAATTTTGCATCAACAGGTACTTTAATTAAAACACCTAACACATATTTACAAATCTAGATGTCACTGTTGTTACCGGCATGGACTGTTGTGCTCAGAGTGTCATGTTACTCAATGACTTCACTAATGCCTTTGGGAAAAATATGAATCCAAGTATCTTCCAAGCAGCTATAGGCTAAATAATAGGGTTGTCAGTAGATGAAACCCTTAAGCCTTAGTAGAACATCTGATCACAGACAAAGAAAACTCTGAAATGTCTTATTCCGACATCGTTTATGGTTTTCTTGAATTTCTTCATCACTATATGTGAGAAATGTTGACTGAAAAGGTTTGAGATTGCACAACACTTGTTTCACTATAAAGTTCTCATCATGCAGCATCTCTTTAGAGTAGGCACCGCCAAACCTGGGGGGGGGGGCAGGTAAGTACTTTTTGACGGACCGTCTTTTTAAAAATCTACCAAAAATCAGGTAATTATCCAATCAATACGAAATTTTCAGCGATTATTAAGAGAAGAATGAACTTTATAACAGTGCACTTATTTTTCATAAACAATATATATATATTTTTTTTTTTGCTTACAACCCCCCCCCCCTCTTGTTTTGAGGGGGTTCCAAATATCCTTAAAATAATCATTTGAAACTGAACAAAACATTATGTTGTTGTAAGGGACGGGATTATAGATAAAAAAAAAAAATTTTAAACTTGTTTGCATACCTTATTTTGATGTTTGAATATCAAAACTTCGATTGTGTTTAATTATCCCGCTCGAAGTGTGAAATTCGGTGAATATGTTAAGTAAAATAATTATGCAAAACAAAAAAAAAAAATTTTTAATATTTATATGAAAAAAGCCATTTAAAAATCTTTGGTAAATAAATTAATAATTTCTTTTTAGCGATCCGAATAATGCATGACTATTATTAAACAGGGCATGCTTTGAAGAATCGATACAAAAAAAAAAAAAAAAAAAAAAATCGATAAATATTGTACTCTTTGTGTTAAAAATATTTTCTTTTTTCGATTAAGTTTGGAAACGTTTACCGCCTTTCGACTACGGTGGACCAAACGCGCTGAAATAATTTTTTTTATTCTGCTTTAAATTGACCCCCTCCCCATTTTGGAGAGCCTGGCCCCCACACACATACACATTAAAAACCAAACTCATACAAATGGTCACCCATCTGGTACTGGCCAGCTTCAGCGTTAATAATACATTGAAATTTTCGTCACTGAAAAATAAGTTTTTTTTTGGCTTTTTGGTCTTCCGTAGTTTTCTTTTTATCAAGCACAAATGTAAACAGTAATCAAATCGACTCAAAGTAACTGGTTGCCTATATGAATAAGTGGAATTATTTGAAATCCAGCTACTTATAATAATTTTGCATATTCTCATAGAAAAATCACCCTAAATCTTAGACAAGAAATAAACAAATTAATTCTTTCAAAAAAGATTTTTTTTTAACTATTTATATACGTTTTTTTGTGCAAAACAAAAAACGCCAATTGTTAACTTTTGGGAAAAATTTAAAATTTAATTAAAAATAGAAAAAGTTTTACATTATTCTGCTTTCTATATGATAAAATTCAGGGTTTTATCTTTCTGGAAAAAAGAAAAAAGTTACTCAGAAATAATGGATTTTAATAAATGTAATTTTTTTTTAAAAAACAACAGCAACAACTTGATTTTTCGGCCATTTTTGGCGGTGCCTACTGTAGAGAGTATCCATTGTTTTGACTAAATTCACAAATCTAATATATAAAAGGCTATATGTCTGTCCGTCTCCAAAACTAAAAGTTGCAGAGTGGCGCTAGGGGCCTCATGTTTTTAAGGGGTCAAAAATGGGTTGAAATTGAAAAATCATACTTTTGTACATTCATCTTAGTTTATTTTTAATTATTAGTCAGTCCATATGCGTGTCACATTGGTACAGTGGTAACGTCACTAGCTTTTAATGCTACAGTTCCAGTTTCGATTCTAGCTGATGGCACTCAAATACTTTTTTTTTTTTTACTCTTGAAATCATGACTTTAATAATATATACGAAATCTGGACAAATATATTTAAGCATATTTTACGCCTGGGTAAAGCCCCCCCCCCCCCCGTATATAATTCCATAAAATAGCAATTAAGATGTTATATTTGAGTGATTGCGTCCCTTTCCGGTGGGTTGAATAGATAGGAGATAACTTTGATCATCAAATATAATAAGATTGTCACTTTCTTTTAAAAAAGTATTCCCATAAACAAGGTTGTAAAAGAAAACGCATATTTTTAAAGTGAGTTGATTCATTCATATTCAACGCTAAAAACAGTCTTTCAAACCGAAGTATGACAAGCTGATCGACCGAGCATCATGCGGATAGACAAAGCCTCTTATATCATACATACCTAGAAAAAAAAAAAGAAAAAAAAATTGTTCTTGTAATTCTAAATGAAAGATTAAAATCATTTTAAGAATGTGCTGTGTTTTTTAAAAGGAATACTCCCTTCACTGATTATCACGTTTCTCCTCAGGATTAAAGAAGGTGCTAGACTATTGACTAAACAAAGGAAATAATCAAGTCTGTAGCAATGCTCTAATTCATGACACCAAAAAACACTGATGAGTTAGTATAGCCCATCTTTTACAGGTGTAGATACATGACAATTTGAAGCAAAGATTTATAAATGACATCCACTAATGCACACACGCAAGCATATATATGCAATATTTTTGGAAATAAATAATTATTTTTAAACCTACGGACACATGTTTTAAATTTATATTCGAATCACAGTAGGAGACAATAATTGCTGCCAGTTGAGGAATTTGAAACCAGTTAAAAAGCTATCTTGGACTTTGTAGGCTGGCATTTAACCCCCCCCCTGTGAATGTAGGTGTAATATATATATATATATATATATATATATACATACATACACACACACACTAGCAAAAGTACCCGTCGTTGACCAGGTTCAAAAACAGCCTACAGAAAAGGGACTGATTTATGAAAGTATAATAGGTTATGAAAAGGAAGGGTTGTAAAGAGATAGCTTCGAATTTGGGGGTATCAAAACCAAAGCAAAATATGATGAAAGTAATATAAAATAGATAAACCCCATGATTTATTATACCATACCTGTTCACACTGAAACACTTATCACAATATTCTGTGGATCTATATTAAAAGACCTTGTTAAACTTTGTGACATATATAATAATATCATAATAATGATTCATTAAAATTGTGGGGTCTGCGTACGTGCCTGGTCCACAAAGTATGGAAATAAAAAAATTTAAAAAAAACAAAACATTTACAAGTGTTTTTAATATAGATGTACATAATACTTTGATAAGTATTTTTTAACTTAAATAGGGATGGTATAATAAAATTATGGGGTCTGCGTTCACGCCTGGCCTCCATAGAATGGAAATAGGCACAAAATTTAATAAAGACTTTTCATATCTATCTATCTGCGTAAGTATACTTTGATAATTATGTTTCAGTTTGAAGAAATATGGTATAATAAAATTATGGGGTGTTTGTTCGTGCCTAACCTCCATAGAATAGAAATATGTCACAAAGTTTAACAAGGTTTTTTTAATATAGATCCACAGAATATGGTGATGAGTGTTTCAGTGTGAACAGGTATAGTATAATAAATTATGGGGTTTATCTATTTTATTTTTACTTTCCTCATATTTTGCTTTGGTTTTGATACCCCCCAAATTCGAAGCTATCTCTTTACAACCCTTCATTTTCATAACCTATCATACATTCATAAATCAGAGTCCATTTTCTGTAGGCTGTTTTTGAACCCAGTCAACGACGGATACTTTTGCTAGTATATATATATATATATATATATATATATATATATATAGTCATCCACATACAGTTCTGTTTCGCAGCTCATCAGTGGGGCGAGACAAGTAACTACCTCAAGCCAGGATCGAAACCCAATCGCCCAAACGACAGTCAGAGTTTCTAACCGTTATGCTATACGGCTGCTACTATGTGGGCAGTGAATTACCAATGTTTTGACATTATCCAAATACCTAAGCTCAATTTGTTTACAACGATATATATACACCTCTAAGTGAATAAATATGAAAGTTTTTTTTTTTTATCATTCTTATATTACTATTAAAACGGTTCCTGTTATGCAAATCAATAAAACATAATATTTTAAACTATTCTAGGTATAGTACAGACGAAAAAACCCAAGACAGCTATTTGAATGATTAATTTGTTTTATTTTTGTTTATGATTTACAAGAGGAATTCCAAAAGTAATGTCTATTTTTTTATTCCACCTGAATGGATCAGAGAGGATTGCAAATTGCATTTTTATGCTGACTGAACTTACGTATTCATAAGCTGAAAGTTTCATCTCTTCATTGCAGATATTGACAGTGTGAGATTCTAAGAAAGTAACATCTGCATGGTTGTGCATCAGAAGCAGAGATGTGTCATTCAATTCCTCCATGCAGAAAAAAAATTGAACCAACTGACATTCACCAGCACCGTTTATGAAGATGATGCAGGTGATGTCAGCATGATTAAGAAATGACAAAGTATGCTCTGGACGCCCATGCACAGCCACCAACCCACCATTGCATTGAGAATGGTGGTGACTATGTAAAAAAATAAATTCTTGAGCACAAAAGGTTGCTCATTTTTATAGTACAACTCTGGTTTTCATAGCTCTTCAATTTTTTAGTAAAAAAAAAACGATCCTTGTTCAATAAATTAATGCTAGATGCTAATTATTTGTCATTTTATCTTATTGTTTGTTTATATATATATATATATATATATATATATATATATATATATAATCTTTAAAAAAAAGAGTTAAAAACATCTAATTTGAAAAGAAACACTAAATAAGTGGATAATCCTATATATATATATATATATAGCCCTATATATTTGATATATATGTTTTGTTGATATTAAGAGTAATTTAAATGATTTAATTAAAAAAGAATAAAATATTAAACAGTTATGTAAATATTTCTTTATTAATTTTCAGAATTTAAATTAAATATAACTCGCTAGAAAAAGATTTCATAGAAAGAAGGTGACTACTTTTGTATCTTTCACACAATCACTCAAGTAAATTAATTTTTCATTATTTTATTTTAAAAATAAACAAATTCTTATAAAATTTACTAAAATGTTAACATTTATATCAAATGCAAAAGTTTTAGTACTTCTCCATTTAGTAACCGATTTTTCCATGATGTTGCTCTCGCATATCCGGGTAACTTACTAAATTCACCAGAATATGGAAAAAAGACAAAAAAAAAACGCACAGCCAATGAAAAATCGATTGATAATTAGACATTACAAAATGCGCTGTGTGTGTTTAGCCAATGAAAATCTCAGCAGACGACCGTGAATAAATTGGAAAAAATATTACTTTTAATCACACAAAACATTTGTAGACATCAAAATGAATCTAGCGAGCTTGGATAATATTTTACAGTTGCCACAACATAGGTCAGAACACACTGTCACTGACTGGAAGAAATTTCTTAGAGACATTTGCCAGGAATATTTCCTTAAAAATATCCAGCAGATCAGAGGCCCAGAGCACACTGTTGAAATCAACGAATCTCTATTCAACAAGAGGAGACACAATGTTAAGAGAATCATTAAACCACCGTGGGTCTTTGGAGGATATGACCTCACTGAGAAGGAAAGTTTCCTGGTGACAGTACGAAACCGTTATGCTGAAATCTTTACCCTTCTAATAATAAAGAACTACATTCTGCTGGCAACCATGATCATATTCAACTAAAGCTTACAGCAAATGAGGTCAGAAGGGTTCCAACACCTAACAGTGAACAACAGTCTTAATTTTGTAGACCTTATAATGAAGGCTACTACAAATCATGTGGAGAGTATGTGGAAGGAGGCAAAGCAGCGCAACAAGAAAGAATGCAAAACCAGACTTCAACCACTACTTCTATCCCTTCTCATCCTTCTTTGCCATCGGCAGCTGCCCTTTAGTCAACCGAAAATATTTCTAAGGAAATCACCTGTCCCCTAAGCTATTAAAAAAAAGAAAGAAAAAAAAAGAAAGAGAGAGAGAGAAATCTAAAAGATTTAAATATTCCCCCACCACCCCCAAAAATTACATTAAAATCATTTTTTCAAAAACTTAAAATATACAAAACATTTCATTTGTTGCTCTTTCCACATAAAAAAAATATTAGAGGGGAAAAAAATTATTCCAAAAAAAAAAAAATAAATAAATAAAAAAAAAAAATCAAGAAATAAAAAAAAAAAATCAAGAAATAAAAAAAAAAAATCAAGAAATAAAAAAAAAAAATCAAGAAATAAAAAAAAAAAATCAAGAAATAAAAAAAAAAAATCAAGAAATAAAAAAAAAAAATCAAGAAATAAAAAAAAAAAATCAAGAAATAAAAAAAAAAAATCAAGAAATAAAAAAAAAAAATCAAGAAATAAAAAAAAAAATCAAGAAATAAAAAAAAAAAAAAATCAAGAAATAAAAAAAAAAAAAATCAAGAAATAAAAAAAAAAAAAAATCAAGAAATAAAAAAAAAAAAAATCAAGAAATAAAAAAAAAAAAAAATCAAGAAATAAAAAAAAAAAAAAAAATCAAGAAATAAAAAAAAAAAAAAAAAAATCAAGAAATAAAAAAAAAATCAAGAAATAAAAAAAAAATCAAGAAATAAAAAAAAAAATCAAGAAATAAAAAAAAAAAAATCAAGAAATAAAAAAAAAATCAAGAAAGAAATAAATAAAAAAATCAAGAAAGAAATAAATAAAAAAATCAAGAAAGAAATAAATAAAAAAATCAAGAAAGAAATAAATAAAAAAATCAAGAAAGAAATAAATAAAAAAATCAAGAAAGAAATAAATAAAAAAATCAAGAAATAAATAAAAAAATCAAGAAATAAATAAAAAAATCAAGAAATAAATAAAAAAATCAAGAAAGAAATAAATAAAAAAATCAAGAAAGAAATAAATAAAAATCAAGAAAGAAATAAATAAAAATCAAGAAAGAAATAAATAAAAATCAAGAAAGAAATAAATAAAAATCAAGAAAGAAATAAATAAAAATCAAGAAAGAAATAAATAAAAATCAAGAAAGAAATAAATAAAAATCAAGAAAGAAATAAATAAAAATCAAGAAAGAAATAAATAAAAATCAAGAAAGAAATAAATAAAAATCAAGAAAGAAAGAAATAAAAATCAAGAAAGAAAGAAATAAAAATCAAGAAAGAAAGAAATAAAAATCAAGAAAGAAAGAAATAAAAATCAAGAAAGAAATAAATAAAAATCAAGAAAGAAATAAATAAAAATCAAGAAAGAAATAAATAAAAATCAAGAAAGAAATAAAAAAATCAAGAAAGAAATAAAAAAAATCAAGAAAGAAATAAAAAAAATCAAGAAAGAAAAAAAAATCAAGAAATAAAAAAATAAAAATCAAGAAATAAATAAAAATCGAGAAATAAAAAATAAAAATCGAGAAATAAAAAATAAAAATCGATAAAAAATAAAAATCGAGAAATAAAAAATAAAAATCAAGAAAAAATTATTAGAGGGGAAAAAAATTCTTCAAAAAAAAAAAATAAATAAATAAATAAAAATAAAAAAATCAATAAATAAATAAAAATCAAGAAATCAATAAATAAATAAAAATCAAGAAATAAAAAAATAAAAATCAAGAAATAAAAAAATAAAAATCAAGAAATAAAAAAAATAAAAATCAAGAAATAAAAAAATAAAAATCAAGAAATAAAAAAATAAAAATCAAGAAATAAAAAAATAAAAATCAAGAAATAAAAAAATAAAAATCAAGAAATAAAAGAAATAAATAAATAAAAATTGTTTTTTTTTCTAACATTTTTAAATTTCATCAGCACTCAGTATATTTTGGTAGTTTTATATAAACTGCCAGGATATGTCAAGGCATCATGGAAAAATGGGTCATTAAATGCAGAAGTATAAAAGTTTTTGTCTTGCATTCACAAGAAACCCTATGAAATCGATATTAAAATTTTGTTTCAAGTAGGGAACTTTGTGTAGCCAGCTGGTATATATATATATATATATATATATATATATATATATATATATATATATATATTTACTAGCATGGGTATCTGGCGTTGCCTGGATTGACATGAAGTTCCGTTTGAAACACACCTGCTATACTGATCATTTTCATATTGGGCAACGTGGATACCCCCACAACAATTTAAAAAATAAAAGAACGGATAAAAACATGTAAATGTAATCGCCCCCCAAAAAAGTATCTGATACCCTCTCCATCAGATATTCCGGAAGAAGGTATCACTGTCCTAAGAAAACTCAAGATTTTGTGAACCTAAAAAATAAACATTAACGTGCGCATTTATTTTTTTATTTTGGTAAATGTGTAGTTTAGCTGCATAAATTATTTGCCAGACAAAAAAAAATAAAAACTATTTATTTTATATAAAACACATTGTTAGACCCAAAAACCAGAAAAAAAAAAAAAAAAAAATTTAATTTTTATTATTGTTTTTTTTTTATCATTTATATTTATTCGAGGCTGCTATCTTACTTTTAAAATTTGGCCTTTCTAAGGTTTGGCAGATTGGCCTTTTTAAGCTCTTTCATGAATGTTTTTGGCTGCCATATTTTTTTGTAATGAAAGAGCGTAAAAAAGGCCAAATTTGACCTTAAAAAGGCCAATTTGTCAAACCTAAAAAAGGACAAATTTTAAACGTGTAAGTTAGTCTAATAAAAAATAAAAAAAACAAAAATAAATTTTTTTTTTTGTTGTCTTATTTCAGCCTTTGGGTCTAATGTTTTGTATAAAAATAAATAGTTTTTATAATTTTTTTGTCTGTCAAATAATTTACGCTGATAAATTACACATTTACCTTTATTTTTTTGTAAGGGCACATTTATTTTTACTTTTTTTTTTAAAAATAAAGAAAATTTTAGATTTGCTTTTTTTAGGGAGGGGGGGGCTTTTTGATTTGCTTTTTATTTGTTTTTATGTTTCTAAAAAATTGAATCTGTCATATTTTGGGGTTTGTTTTGTTTATTAAATTGTTAGCTAAAAGTAGAGAATGGTCTCAAAAAATAATTAAATTTATCGTTATTTTATGTTTCCAATGTAATTCCCGCCCGCCCCACCAGAAAAAAAAAAAAAATTGTATTTGTCAGATTTTGCTCTCCACCTAAATCGCCAAACTTGAAAAAGTGCTAGAGGTGACAGGTCTCCTTGAACGCTTGCTGGCCAAAAAGTGGGTGCTCATTTTAAATTTATATACAAAAGTGATCCCCCACTCCAACATGTTATTTTATTTTCAAAATTTCTTCTCATATTTATAAAGGCTATTTAAATGTATTAGGCTGAAAAAAAGATCTCCATTTTTTTAAGGGTTAAACACCGCTGGGGCACGTACAAAGTTACCTTTTTGATTAGAAAATTAAGTTTGTAATCAATGAAATTAACGCGAAAAAATAAAGTGTAAATTGTGGAATTATGAGGGGGGGGCAGTGGATCTTTATTTTTTTAGGTATTAAACAACGCTCCATTTAAGAAAAAAATAAAACAAACGAATCAAATCTTTTCAGTTTTTTTCCTAAGTGTTTTTTTAATATTAAAAAAAAAAAAGAAAAACTAAAAAAAAAAAACAATAAAAGCCAAATATTTTTCTATCAACACGGAATTATTTTTCCAGAAACTTAATGAAATTACCAAATGATACGTTTTTTTTTTTTTATGGATAGCATCTAGGGGCAAATAACTAAAAAAAAAAAAAGTCATAAAAAAGGTCGCTGTGGAAAATATTAATTCCAAAATAAATTAAATTAAATATATTATCAATATAATTGTTTAAAATTTATTAAATAACAATTTTAAATAGAATACTTACAATAATTCTCACTAAAATTATTAACTAAGATAACCCTATTTAGTAAAATCGATTTTTCTTAACGTTATATGCAAATAAGGTGATCTGTTAATTGTATATTTTTGCAAGTACAATACTATATATAGAAATAAATGAAAGATTAAAGTGAGGCGTTTTGTATATATTAATCAAATTGTGAACAAACAGACAGAAAGACAGGAATATATATATATATATATATATAAGAGAGATAGATAGATAGATATGTGTATTGTAAGGTTTCTTTCCTTTTATTTATTTGCTTATCTGGTACCAAAGATCTCATCTCCCCAAATGCATCTTTTCTGCATTTGATATGCCAAATAATTATATCACAAGAAAGTTCTGGATATATTTTTTCTCATTTATTATGAATCTATTTATTTTCAAGGTAGTACATCAGATATCTCCTATGGTGGTTGAGGGTAGTACATTTAGGAAAGGAGTATATATTTATATTTTTTTTACTGAAATAGTTTAATTGTGTAGTAGTATGCGGACAGTAGTATTGTATCGCAGTGAAGGCCATGAATTTAACAAGCGTTTTCCGTTTTTAAATTTCCAAAAACATTTATATAATGATGTCTGCTGATGATCCTTTTCTATTTCATGATTTACGGTAAGGTCCCTGTTTAAGTATCACTGATGAAATAAACGACTTATTATACAATTTTATTTTTACTCATAGTTTGTATATAAATTGTATTTACAGAAAAAAAAAAAAAATATATGATTCAGCTTAAGTAGAACGAACCCCAGTGTGTTTGCCGTATTATGGTGAATGATAACCCTAGCTAGGACTAGCATAGACCAACAAAAGATACAGTGAGAAAGATGATCATAGAAACCTTTCCCCAATTTTTGAGTGTACTTGTGCCTAAGCTTTTCTGTTTTCATTTTTCACGGAATAAAAACTATATACCTCAAGTTTCACTGATTGATATATTAAATTCCCTCTGAATTTTTAAGCAGTAAGAGGCTTAGTAAGTACTAATTAGTTAACATGCCTTGAAATTTAAACTGCATTTCTTTTTCATTAAAATTGATTAAAATACTCTTCAGTGTGTGCACGTGTGTATATAAGTTGCCATGTTGCTTAATTATGCAGCCTAACATTGCTGAAGAGCAAGGTCAGTAGCAAAAAATAATACTGTCATATGATCATCTAGATTTGGACACAATCCAAGCTCTGCAGGAGACAAAACGGGTCCCTCCTCCAAAAGTAAAGTACATTTTACGAATATAAATAAAATAAAAGTAACCACCCTACAAATTATCTCAGATGAAGGCGGAGTAAGGAGAGATAAAAAATATTTTTCTAAACAAAAAAATTAAAATACAAGTTCAGAGAATATAATTTACTTAAAGCTTACAAAGTAATTGACAAGTTATTTTTTATTTAAAACTAAGTTTTGCAAAACACAGTCTAAGAAACGTCATATGTACCGATTGTAAAAAGATTTGTTTAGAAAGTGTTTATTTTCCTATTGGAACTGTAGACGCAGAAAAAAAGATCATTATATACACTAAAGATGAAGAAAAACAAATAGGAAGGTAAAAGAACGAAAATAGAGAAAAGGGGCAATCTTTTCCTTTTCTTTTTTGTACCCTGTCTATTATCTTTCCTTATTGATCTGTAATGCTAGGCTGTCCTCATTCATTCTTTGAAAATGCCAAGATACCTGCTACATATATCATACAAGGAATGATGTCCAAAGACGGACAGATATGGAATGTTAGAATTCCTTAACATGAAAATCTTCAGGTTCTATAAAGGATGAACACAAATGTTATTTGGTTGAGATTATTTTACTGTTAATAAAATCAGGAGACAAAATTTAAGTTTATTTTATTTTAGCAAAACATTTGTAAAGTCAAAACTCTTTACAATGTCTGTTTATCTCCACCACCTTAGTCAACACCAATATAATGCTGCCAATACACATCAATTAAAAAGGATGCAATTCATAAAAATCTGATGTAGTAGTAGTATCAATACAGCTTTCTTTGTAAACAAGAAGCAGATGACAACTGATTTTTTCCAAGTTAATTTGAATAATTTAATTAAAGAGAATAGAAAGTAAACCTTGAGTTTACTTACTTGCGCTTTCCTTATTTCATCCTCACATTCCATGAGTGATATTTTTGAGAAATGGGAGGCCGGGGAGGGGGGCAGTTTTCTGGGTAGGTATCTATCCATTTAACACATCACGTAATCCATGACTGAAACTTGGTGGACAATTAGTCATAGATTGAAATTTATTAGTACCAAATATGATTGGATTGCAAAATGGATTGTGCATTTTATTAACAATTCCATGGGTGGCATTCATTATAAACTAGCTAAACTACACAACATTGCTTGGGGCAAAAGTGCAATATTTCTATTGAAACTTCTCTCTCTCTCTCTTCCATTTTTCTCCTCCTCTCTTTATTCTCCACCCATCTCTCTCTCTAGATATACGTATGCAGACACGCACATTTCTCCAGAAACGAGTCGGCATAAGGGAATTAACTCCTTGATTAAAAAAAATCAGAGTTACTTCCTTTAAGTTAGTAACTAATCTGGCATCACACCTGACGAAATCTGTCAGTTTAGGGTTTAAAAAATGAATAAGTTTTTCTAAGTTTTAGGTATTATTCATAAAATAATACCAACCTTATGGGTATCTGTTTTGTCATTTTTAAGTTTTAGCCAAATATACAGATACCTACTCTTTATATTATAGATTACAGAGACTTTAATTAAAAGTGATTTTAATAAATGTCATTAATCTCCATTTAAAAATCACTAAAATTAAAAATAAAAACTTATTCCAATTTTCCACGACCGATAAAACAATTGTTTTCAGATGTCATCTAAACTTCAGGATTGCATTTAGCATTTTCAACTTTAAATCTCAAGGTCACACTGTAATCTTACAACGATGGAAACAAAGATTCAACAAGAAGCAAAAACATTTGATTCTGTTATCCAACAAACCACAAGACTGTTTTCGCTAGAGGATATTTAATTATCTGATAAGATTTCATCATTAGACTCACTAAAAATAAACTAAACCAAAGTCGAACATCGGAACATCAACATCGAAGAGATTTTCTTACATTAGAAAAATTATCTGAAAACACAAGTCGAGTGTTCAGATTACAATATGCCAATGAAAATCCACCTTAAATTAAACCTCCTTCCATGTTTTCCTCTTACCATCCTTTTCAATCTTATATCTCCTGTTGCTCTCTATCTATCGGTTCTCTCTCAGACTTGCTTACAGTGTTTGATCTTACATTCCTTCCCTTCCTACCTTCTCATGTCTACATTTTTTTTTATAATTTATTAAAAAAAAATACTTTATTTCCTGATGAAGTCTTTCAATAAATAAAGACAAAATATTAGCTACACACGAGTTTGATTTAAATAAAGGGTAAATTATACAAAAAATTGGAGAAAATTAGAATTAGAGTGAATTATAAAAAAAAAAAATGTGAGAAAAATGGAATGATGTAAAAATGAAATGGAAAGAAGAGCCGGGAAAAGATAAGAAGAAGAAAAACAGAAAAGGTTTGTTATATAACATCACAATGTTTTCTCGACTGTGAATAATGTAATTAAAAGAGAGAAGGGAGAAACATGAAGTAAAATAATCACCCGATTTGGTTTATGTCTGTTTTTACAAAGTGGAATGCATTGGACAGTTTTTAAAAACTGACTTCCAAACTAACTTATCTCTGGCCAGGTCTCATCCTTCTTTCACTCAAGTCAATTCTTATTACTCCCTCCCTCTGATCCCCTTTGAACTCACCTTGCTAACTCAACTGCTCTATATTTATTAACTCTCAAACATTCATTCAATCTGGCCATACTAAAGAAGTCTCCTGTTCTACACACATTTCCCTATACTGTCCAGATTTAATCTTCCTCTGAAGTCATCAGATCTAAACCAAATGTTTAACAGAGACACTGATCATACCAGATAAATGCAGAGATTCAACAGAATTAGTGCCTGTGTACCAAAGGAACTTTCCTCATAGCAAAGAAACGCTTGAAACAAAAATTTTAAAAATGAAGATGCCAAGTTTTTCTTACACTGTCCATCTAAATTTGTTGGGGTTTTTTTTTATATTAACTTTTGCTCATTAATTTCATATCAATTTTTATAGATGAATAAATATCTTATATTATATTTAATTACTAATCAAAGAATAACCAATGTTGTGAGATGTATATATATACACTAACAGGACTTATGTACTGGCGTTGCTCGGTAGAAGTATTCCCCATCCCACTGTGTAAAAAAAAAAAAAAAAAAAATTAAACTAGTTGTTAGTGGGAGATACGGCTGACTCAGTAAAGTAGTGGGCACTGCTGCCCGTGGCCAAAATGAATGTACCGAGCTGAAGTAACAACGTTAGTATCTAATAAACCCATTCTTAACATGGGGATTTGATTATGTGATGTGATTATTCTGTGCTTTCACCTAACGTGCCAAATAGCAGCAGGATAGTGTGACTTATTAAGATAGCAGGTGTTACTGTCTGCCTGTAATCTATAATCAAAATAAAAGAATAAACTAAAAATTAATTCTATCCCAATGCATTTATTCCAAAGGGAACATTGTGTCACAAGAAAAAGAAACTAAAGAACACTTCGACGGGCCTGAACAATGATTCCCCGTAGACTTTTAAATTCTCCTTTTCACTTTGGTGTAATTTTTTCCAGCAATTATCATGGAGTGCAGGATAATTGTCAGATTAAAAAAGAAATTTATGGTAGTATTTTTAATGACTGTAATAGTCAGAGATCAATCTGTAATGATAACGTTCTAATAATTGGAAAACACTTCGCCACATCAGTTGTTAATGCTGCCCCTAGCCATTAAATGTTTCTCTTTTCTGTTGGTAAGGTGTATACAATTTTTTTTTTCCAAGATATTTTGGTAATGTGAACGCTAAGCATGTAATCTATGATAGAAATTTGTGAAAAATTGAAAAGGAAAAATCTAAATGCTAGTGGCAGTATTAACAACAGGAGTGGCTAAAAAAATACGGGTGTTCACTGAAGTAGAACATTATAATTCCCCAATTTAAGTCTGTAAGCACTGATAATCACCTGAAAAATTAACAAAGAAAAAAAAAAAAAACAGTAGGGGCAGCATTGTTCAGGTCCACCAATACTTTTTTTCGATTTTTTGTAATCTGAAAGTTATGCCTGTAATAATCACTGGAAAAAGTATGGAAAACTAAAACGGTGAAATCTAAAGGCTAGGGTCAGCATTGTTCAGGTCCGTCAAACCATGTTAGGGTGTAGCTGAACAATTGGAACTTTACTAAAGTTGACCTTGTCATTTTTCAACTATTTGTACAGATTGGACCATTGGCTAGCAGGAAAGGCTGTATATTTAAAGATTTAGAAAGGGTTTTTTTGTTTCACATGCAACGTTATTGCAAATATGAAAGAAAGCTATATATTAAAAGATTTGGAAGGGGAAATTTTTTGTGTCAATGTTCTTAATATGGTAACTTAGTGTCCAAG